>NW_027927260.1:0-225 GCF_054177405.1 Leptonychotes weddellii
CTCCGGGGCGGAGATTGGGAGGCCGCCGTTTTCACTCTCCGCCTCTGGGGCTGTGCGGGAGGCTCGCAGGGAACAAAAGCCCGGGAGAGCAAACCCAAGCAGATTACTTAGCCAGGAGGGGGCAAGGGCGGGGCAATTCCGCCTCCTGCAGAGACATTTGGAAACCACGGCAACAGGCCCCTCCCCAGAAGATCAGCGAGAACAGCCAGCCAAGACCAAGTTTAC
>NW_027927261.1:0-225 GCF_054177405.1 Leptonychotes weddellii
TATTCCTTTCTTCGATCTCCTGTTGGGTTTGTAGGTGTTCAGAATGGTTTGATCCCTATCCAGCTGAATTCCTGAGAGGAGACGAAATCCAGGTCTCCTACTCCTCTGCCATCTTGTTCCGCCCCCTGTTATTCTTTTAAAATATTATTGTTACTTTATTGTTACTTGGAATCAACTGGAAGGTAAAATAAAAGCTGAGAAGATTACCTCCTCAATAATAATTAA
>NW_027927262.1:0-225 GCF_054177405.1 Leptonychotes weddellii
TCATCCCATCTGACTCCCCTCAGATTGTCTCTACTGCTTCTTTGGGGCCCCCAACAGAAGTGACCGGCCAACAGTGGACCCACCGGGAAACAGACACCTGATTGCAGAACATACCGGTGGTCTCTGCCAAGTTCAAGCCAAGAGCTTGATGAACAGACAGGTAGATAAGTAAATAATGTGTTTTTTAACAACAAGTTCAACGACGGATCTGCATTTGACGTCTTC
>NW_027927263.1:0-225 GCF_054177405.1 Leptonychotes weddellii
CTCACCATAGCACATACCCTCCCCACTGTCTATCACCCAGCCACCCCATCCCTCCCACCCCCCACCACTCCAGCAACCCTCAGTTTGTTTCCTGAGATTAAGAATTCCTCATATCAGTGAGATGAAGGAAGTGAATCTCAAGAACCATAACATGGATGGTAACTATGTGCACTTGAGGCTGCCCCTTCTCTCTGGGGCTGATGATAGGCATTGATAATTAATCAT
>NW_027927264.1:0-225 GCF_054177405.1 Leptonychotes weddellii
GGACAAAACTAACATCACAAGGGGGCCACAGGGGTGGAAAGAAATGGACAAGTAAAACACAAACCATGGTACCCCCAAACTTCCTGGAGAAAAAAAATGTACTATTAGAGATATGCTAGAAAATCGGTAAGTATGTTTATTGATAAGTAGGTCACCAATCTTTTATTTCTGTAGCAGGTAAAAATAAAAATAAACCTAATCAAAACAAAAAGAAGACACTCTCTT
>NW_027927265.1:0-12694 GCF_054177405.1 Leptonychotes weddellii
TTAAGTGTCTGCCTTCGGGCTCAGGTCATGATCCCAGGGTCCTGGGATTGAGCCCCACATCGGGCTCCCTGCTCTGCAGGGAGCCTGCTTCTCCCTCTCTTACTCCCCCTGCTTGTATTCGCTCTCTCGCTGTGTCTCTCTCTGTCAAATAAATAAACCTTTAAAAAAAAAATCTTTCTCATTATTTCATAACAGTGCATAGAGATTTTCCTCACTTTTCCTTATGGATATATAGTATTCCTTTGTTTAGATACAACATCTCTTCTGCCAGTCTCATAAGGATAGACAGGATGTTTGCAATATTTTGTGATTACAAATAACACCACAAGAAATAATATTGTATGATGGTGGACAGTCTTTTAATAATGACTGAAAATACATTAACAGTAAATGAAAGATACATTCACCTATGTAGAAATAAAATTAAAAACTTTAGCATGCCAAAATAAATGAACAAAGACCAATGAGAGAGATAAATTTGGAGAAAGATATGTACAATCTATATCACACATATGAAGCTTATTTCTCTGATATATAACTAATTCTTATCATTTAAGGGAGAAAGGACTAGCATCAAATAGAAAAATGGTCAAAACACATAAAAAGACAGTTCATAGAAAATGATGTACAAATGGCCATTAAACATATGAAGAGATGTTTTCAGCTTACCTATATCCTAGAGAAATGTAAATTGAAACTATACTGAGAAACCATTTATCACACAACGGCCAGGCAAAACTTCATAGCTTTATAATACATTCTGATGAGAGGGTGGCAGGGAGACCGATACATTATTCGTGGGAGAGTAGAATGGCATACAGTTTATTGACGGAATACAGCAATAATTAACAATATTATGCATGCATTTACTCTTTGGCTTAATGATCCCACATCAAAGAATCTCTCCTGAAATTTCACCTCCACAAACATGACTTTAAGTTTAAAACATACTATTTATTTATTTACTTATTTTAATTTCTTATTTCAGTGTAGTTGACACACAATGTCACATTAGTTTTGGGAATACAGCATAGTGATTTGACAAGTTTATATGTTATGTTATGCTCACCACAAGTGTAGTTCCCATCTGTCACCATACAATGCTATTATAATACCTCTGACTGTATTTCTTATGCTGTGTCTTTTATTCCTGTGACTTATTCATTCCCCAACTGGAAGCCTGTATCTCCCACTCCTCTTCCAAAAATTGTTACCAATATTATTATATTACGCTATGTGGGATGAATACCATGATTTGTTTGAATGAGTGTTGGGTTTTATTACCTTTCAGTTAAAACACTGGGAGAAAATGTTTGTCTGTGAAGGTACAAAAAGTAATGGGGAACATAAATGTTTTTAACTTCTTTTGGATATATACTTGAATTTAGTGTGACTTCAGCCTTCATCAGCTGATAAGGAAAATGTGTTTAAAATAATTAGCTTGACATTGTACCATTTTGAGACACTTTGTCTAACTGTCTCTGGTCATGTTGCATCCTTCGAGGACCATGGCTACTTGGATGGAGAGGCTTTTAACTGACTGTAGTCTGTCTTTGTGATCTCTCTTCAGAAACTGTTTTTGTAATTGTGTCCCCATTGTAAAAAATTATTGTTCTCATAGACCTTTAATGAGAATGAGGGACCAAATTAATCTTTTCTAAGTTTGTTGTAATGCACAAGCTAAGACTGTTTCAGTTATCTGCTACATGGGTATAACAAGCCATTTTAAAATGTAGGGACTTAAAAGAACAATAATGCATTCATTTGCTCATGATTCAGCCAGGTCCACTGGACAAAGAATGTTCCCTGATGGGGTCTCCTTTTGCTTTTTCATCCATTGCTCTCTGCGGATCTTGATTTTGCCTTATACTTTTTTTGGTTATATCCTCTGAGAAGTCCTTCACTTCCTGTAACAAATGGTTTTACTTGCAGCTAAAAATAGCTCACTCAACCCGCTTCTTGTACATAGAAAACTGAGAGCCCATAGACCTTTTTTATTTTGAATTTTCTTGTCCATTTTAGTCCAAGCTGGCGATGCTTTGTCAAAAATCATTCTCTTGAAAACTTATTGGGTTTTCTATGAATAGTTTTGAGGTTTATTCTGTGCACTAAAAGTCTCATTTGTAATTCCTGCCTAACAAATCTTTGCCTATTTTGGGTGTGTCAAACTAATATATGGCAATATCCTTAAGAATTTAGAAGTCATTTGGTCTTGCGGAGAGGGGATAGGAGACTGTCATAAATCTTTCAGAAATCTTACAAGCATCTTTCAGCCACATCCTTTGTTTGCTTTTTACCTTGAGATCATATTTTATTCAATGTAACCTGGATTTGATCTTTGCCATGAGGCATTTTCTCATTTTGAAAACCTTTTGCTGTCTGGAAAGCTGTCCAGGGCCTTCTATACTTCCTCTACATTTTGCTTGCATAGCTAATACTTCTTTCTTTAGATCATCTCCATTGCAATACCTTCTGACATGATGCTGAATGAAGTCAAAGAGCACTTTAAACATTCTGCCTAGTAAACTTGTGCAAATCTATAAAGTCTTTAGGTACATTTTCTATTTTTCTCATTACCACAGGCAGTGGTATTGCCAAAATTTTAACAGGTATTGTCTTGTATTCAGCTTCCATTCGTAATTTCCTCATTGCTTTTCCAGCCTCCACCAAGAGTTTCCTTGTCACCCCACCATCAGCTCATTCCCAACATTGACGCTACAGTCTTAGGGCATCTATTTATTTATTTTTTAATTACTTAACAGTACACTCATTTAGGTACAAAGTACTGCTTTTGTTATCTATCTCTGTGTAAGAAACTACCCCAAAACCTAATGACTTAGAACAACAGCCATTTATTTGTTCATGATTTGCAGTCAATATACGCTTTGGCAGGGTTGGATTATCTCTGCTCCCTGTAGTACTGACCGGGGTCACTCATGATTGTGGAAGATCCAAGATGGCTTCCCTTTCATGTTTGATGCCTCATCTGGGTTTCTAGGAGGGCTGAGTCTCATTGGTCTTCTCTTCTTTTGTATTCTCTCATCCTCCAGAGTCTTTCTGCACATAGCTATTTTCTCCAGGAGGGTAATTGTAGTTTTTTACATGGCAACTGGCTTCTAAGAGGACAAGGATCCTCAAGACCTATGCCTACTGCTGGGCAACTTTTTGCTCTCCTTTTCCTGCCAGGGTCCCTGTACTCATCCATCTATCCCCACCCCCACTATGGATTTTACTGTTGGTTCACTTTATAGTGATATCTAAGGGCCTCTGGGAAACACAAAATTAAAAGCCATGAGGCATGTCAAAATATTATATGCCTATTAAGATGAACGTAGTTGGATAGAAGTATGAGATCCATGGCCACGTAAACACATACTGACTGATCACAGCAAAATTTATTCCAACTGAGTTTGATTTCAGCAAAGATATGTAAATACTATGTTATAATTTACCTGCTATGTCACCAGGATCATGTAAAGAAACACATAGCATTTTCATGTAGCTATTTGATACAATAACTTTTTAATATAGCCAAAACCCAACAATTAAAATTTCAGCTTTTAAAAAATCACCAATCAGCTTAACAACCAACTAATTAGTTAGACAAATTAGTTGTTTAACAATTTATTATTACTTAAAATAATTAGTTTACTTATTGTTGTTAATTAATTGATTAATTAAACTAATTAGTGACTAATTACCAATGGGTTAGAAACTAGCTTACCCACTACTTCTTGGAGGGTACAAAAGGGGGTGCATCTCATGTACAGGCTGGGGTTCAGAGGTGGGAGGAAGAATGGGATATGCTTGGAGGAGAGGTAAGGATGAAACAAGGATGAGGGTTGAGTTAAGGCACAAGGGTAAGGGATGGATGAGAAGAAATGAGATTCAGGGAGGGTTGAGAATCCAATATGGTATAAAGATCAAACGAAGTTGCACAAATTATAGTGTATCATCATCATCAGCAGCAGCAGCATAGCCATCATTATATTTTTTGTCACAGTTAAAGAGAAAACCTTGAAAACCCGTCAAACAGCTGTAAAAATGCTCTTCTCCCACTGCTCACTGTCTTCCATCCAAATCTTGTTCATCTCCATGTTGATGCTTTCCCCCTTGACATCCTTCTGGAGAGTGATCCCTCTTCTCCAGCAGCCATGTTCCATCCATCCAGCAATGTCTGCTCAAATGCTGACCTTTTAGTAAGCTTTCCTTGGAGACCAGCCTATACCTTAGCATTAACACTGGTCCTGTCTGAATCACATAATTTATCACATCAATATTTGTCATGGCTCTCTCTAAAAAATGCGACAAATACTGCTACCTTGTTTCCTTATAATCTGGTAAATGTGTGCCCTTTATCTCACCTACACTAGAAACTATTCCTTTTTCCTATTAAATACACTACAAATACATGGTGGATGGAAAGATATTAAATTGTTACACACAATTGTAGCAATTTTGTGGCCTCTTCAATTCTGATCCTCCAATTAACATTATAATTGCAAAGGAGCAGAATGGTAGGAAGAAAAAAAAAACCTAAAAGAAAATAATAAAGAGCTCAACCAGTTCTCCGAAGTCCTGGATTCTTGCTCCACCTCTCCCATTTACAATCTTTGTGACTATCAACCACTCTTGACCTCTAAGCTTTTCTCTTTTCAGGAGGCCAGTGTATATACACGCTGGCTCCCCACAGGGATGTATCAAGGATGAGACATGGCCATAACCATGAAAGGGCTTTGACAAACCTGAACCCTCATGTGTCATCATGTCATGCGAGGGCAGGAAACTTTGTTTACTCAACTCTGAAGCACTGAGTTCTTAACCTGGTATATACAACTTAGGTTCCATATGAGTTGCTTGAACTGAATTTAAATGTAATGTATGTCCAGCTTTTTTTGACCCATATTAGCACTTTAGATGCTCTTAAGACTTAAAACTCTTAAGTTTTGTTCTCGCATTTAGGGCTTCATCTTGCTCCTCAAACCAGAAACTTGAACCCGTTTTTCTTAGTACAAGCTCAATATTCTTCTTTGAGTACAATTCAGACATACCCTCATGAGGTGACCTATCTCGGACCACCTCTCGCCTTAATGCATGTAACTGCCTTAAGTTGGGTTCTCCCAAAGGAGACTTGGAGACAATGATTTGAGGTCATGCCAGGACCAGTAGGGGAATAGGAAAATAAGACAGGATAGGGTATGTTCTCAAGCCAGTGTCACCGTGGTTGATGGGGAGCTCAGCCCCACAAGGGAACTCTGGGAGACAATTGGAATTGGGGATTTATTTTGCCCACTTCCTTTAGCCATTTGTAGAGGGCTGCTGGGGGTGGGTGGTATTTTCTGGAATTTCCAGCTTTCTGTGCCCTTGGACTGAGTGGGATCCAGCTGCCGAGAAGGCCCTCAGGCAGTTGGAACTTGAGTGGTTGTGCAGTTGTGTATAATGGGATACAGGTGGGATACCTTCTGCTTCAGTGGCATTTCCTCTCTCTGCCTCGTCCCTGGAACCACTGTCTGAAAGATGTATATTGCTTCTCATATCAAAACCTGTTGAATACTACCCAACTACAACTGAAACAGCTATGCTTTAATACCACCTTCCTTTGCTCAAACATCAGTATTTCTTCAGTAGATAATCCGAAGGATCAGCTCCGCTTATGACCAGTATGAACATATATGTTTGCTTTGAGATTTTGGTGGAGTGAACAGCAGCAGGCTCTGGCAGAAAGGCAGGAGGCTGTGGTTTCAGTTAGGTCTCTCCAATCACAGTGCTACCAACAACCTGTTCTTCTTCTCAAGCGTAAGAAAAATGAGCCATTTTTATTTTCCTCTTCTACTAAACATTTTTCTCCAGCCACAGTATCATTCTTGTTCCTTTGCAGTTCTCTTTCTGTTAAGGATTCCCACATGATTTATAAGCAGACTGTCTCTGCTTCCTTCACTCCAACAGGCACAGCTTATTTGCAACACTGCAGTAGCCTGTCCCCAGACATCGTCTACCTTCGAGATGGACCCTTCACTGCCAATCATTCTGGTTTCCCACACATCTGACCAGTTTTTCCCTGATGACAGTCTTACCTCCTTCACCCACCTTGCCTCGTTGGCCACCCATGGTATCCTTCCTCCCATTCTTCCTAAACCCATCCATATATTTCTGTCCTGTAGCCAATGCCTTTATATCATGGCATACTCCTCAGGGCAGGGGTCAGAAAACCTTTTCTATAAAGGACAAGATAGTAAATAATTTGTTTGTGGGCCATAGAGTCTCTCTTGCAACTATTCACCGCTACTATTGTAAAGCAAAAGCAGCTCTAGACAATACAGAAGTGAAAAAATATACCTGTATTCCAATATACTGTTTTATAAAAATGGGCAGTGGGTTAGATTTGACCTGGAAACATAGTTTGCCAACCCTAGGCTTATTAACAACAAAGAAGGTAACAACTTTCTGTTAGAGTTCCTGGTATATAAGTGCTCACCAAACATTTATTAAAATGTTTTGAGGCATGTACAAGAAATAAATTCATATTCTTACCTTAACTGAGATATTTGGCGGAAACAACAGATTTCTATACCAATATATGAAGGAATTTGCATATGTCTCCTCCACTTAAATGAACAACTAGCACATTATTTTTTTTTAAAGATTTTATTTATTTGAGAGAGAGAGAATGAGAGAGAGCACATGAGAGGGGGGAGGGTCAGAGGGAGAAGCAGACTCCCTGCCGAGCAGGGAGCCCGATGCGGGACTCGATCCAGGGACTCCAGGATCATGACCTGAGCCGAAGGCAGTCGCTTAACCAACTGAGCCACCCAGGCGCCCGAGCACATTATTTTTAAAGCAAAGGAATCAAGGCAAAATTTTGAACCAAGTAAAAATAAAAATAAAAATTTGAAGAACAAAATAAAGATTTGAATTCTGATTTTCAGTTCCTTTCTCTGCAGTTCAGACACCAGCAGAATCAATAAAATAATAGTGTGTAGATTGATAGGATTTTTTTTTCACACTTAATTTTTTTTAGAATAGTTTTACCTTTACAGAAAAATTGAGAGGTAGATACAGAGATTTCTATATACCCCCTACCCCCACACGTATGGTTCATTTTTACCTACACTGACACATTTTAATTTCCCAAAGGCTATAGTTTACCTTAGGGTTCACTCTTGATGTTGCATATTTTATGGGTTTGGAAAATGTGTAATGATTTATATTCATCATTATAATATTATTCACAGTATTTTCATGCCCTAAAAACCCTCTGTACTCCACCTACTCATCTCTCCCCTGACTCCCAACCTCTGACCACAACTGATCATTTTACTGTCTCCACAGTTTTGTCTTTTCCAGAATGTCATATAATTGAAATCACGTAGACAGACTGTAACCTTTCAGATAGGATTCTTTCACTTAGTAATATGCACTTAAGGTTCTTCCATTTCTTTCATGCCTTGGTAGCTCGTTTCTTTTTTAGTGTTGGATAATATTCTATCGTCCAAGTCTACCACAGTTTATCCAGTCACTGAAGGGTATCTTGCTTGCTTCCAAGTTTGATCAATTATGAATAAAACTGTTATAAACATCTTTGCTTGGGCTTTTGTGTGATCATAAATTTTTAACTCCTTTGGGTAAATACCAAGTAGTGTGATTGCTGGATCATATGATAAGGGTATGTTTAGCTTTGCAAGAAACCACCAAACCATCTTCAGAAGTAGATGTGCCATTTTGTATTCTGACCAGCAGTGTATGAGTGTTCTTGTTGTTCCACATCTTCACCAGCATTTGAGTTTGTCAATGTTCCAGATCTTGGCCATTCTAATAAGTATAAAGTGGTATCTTACAGTTATTTTAATTTGCATTTCCCTGATGACATATGATGTGCAACATGTTTTTGTATGCTTATTTACCATCTGTATATCACCTTTGGTGTGGTGTCTGTTAAGGTCTTTAGTTCATTTTTAAATTAGGGTTTTTTTTCTTATTGTTCAATGTTATATTGTATATTTTGGAAACAATCCTTCATGAGATACGTGTTTTGCAAATATTTTGTTCCAGTCTATGGCTTGTCTTCTACTTCTTTCGATTTTGTCCTTTGCAGAGCAGAAATTTTTAATTTTAATGAATTCTAGTTTACCAATTATTTCTTTCAAGGATCATTTCTTTTGTGTTGTATCTAAAAGGACGTCACTATACCCAAGGTCTTCTAGGTTTTCTTCTATATTATGGGAGTTTTGTAGTTTTGCATTTTACATTTAGGTCTGTGGTTTTTGTGAAGGATATAAGATCTGTGTCTAGATTCATTATTTTGTATGTGGATGTCCAGTTGTTCCAGCACCATTTACTGAAGAGACTATATTTTCTCTGTTGTATTACCCTTGCTTCTTTGTTAAAGATCAGTTGACTATATTTATGGGGATTTATTTCTGGGCTCTCTATTCTGTTCCATTGATCTATTTTTCTATTCCTTCACCAATGCCACACTGTCTTGATTACTACAGCTTTATAATAAGTCTGAAGTTGGGTAGCAACTCCAACTTTGCCCTTCTTGGTGGATAGGACTTTTAATAAAATGTTTTTGTTTAAAGGAAATAAATAAAAAAGAGAGAAATTCCTCAAAATACTAAAACTCAGGGACTATTACTTTATCATTTTGGCATATGTAAATTTCATTCATTTATCTTTCTTTTTTTTCTGTATAGGTGATGTTATTTCATGGTTACAATCAAGAATTAGTTTATTCAACACATATTCAGTGATGGACTACTATATGGCAGGCTGTGGGGATTCAGCAGTGAATAAAATAGACAAAATTCTTGCCCTCATGGAGCTTACATGCATGTGGAAACTGAAAGAGAGAAGAGTCAATAAACAAACAAACATATTATAATAGGTGGTGGTACATATTAAGAGAGAAAAAATAATTATAGGCAAGAAGGAGCAGGGAGTGCCAGTATGAAGTGGGTGAGGGGTCAGAGTATACTACTCTGATAATATAACCTTTGAGAAGAGACCTGAAGAAATTGAGCGAGGAAGTCATATGAATACATAGGGAGAGAGTATTCTAAGAAGAGGAAACAGTAAATGCTAAAGTCCTTGTGGATATAATGTTAATTTTATGGTGTCAACCTGACCGAGTCAAGGAGTGCCCACAAATTTGGCCATACTTTATTCTGGGTATTTCTGTGAGCATTTTGGACTTAGATTAACCTTAATTTGGTAGACCGAGTAAAGCAGATTGCTCTTCCTAACACTAGTGGGCCTTATCCAATCGGCTGAAGGCCTGAAAAGAACAAAGGCTGACCATCTCAAGAGTAGGGAGAATTCTCCTGACAGCCTATGAACTGAACCATTAGCTCTTCCTGTCTGAAGGCCTTTGAACTGGAACACCAGCTCTTCCTAGTTCTACAGTAAGTAGTGTGCTGGCCTTTAGACTCATATAGGGACATAGGGTCTGCAGATTTTGACCTTACCAGCCTCCATTATCACATAAGTCTTCCCTTATAATAAGATACACACATACATACATAAAATTGGTTCTGATTTTCTGGAGAACTCTAACTAATACAATGGGGAAGTGAAGGAATTGTGTGTTTGGCTATTTTTAGAGAGAAGATGGAAGAAAGGAAGCCAAAGAAGGACTGGAAGGATCTTTTAGGCCTCTGTAAGGACTTAGAATTTATTCCAAATGGGAAGTTTTGGGAAGGTTCTGAACTGAAGAAAACTGACGTTTTATTTTTATTTTTTTATTAGAGATTTTATTTATTTTTTGACAGAGAGACAGCAAGAGAGGGAACACAAGCAGGGGGAGTGGGATAGGGAGAAGCAGGCTTCCCACAGAGCAGGGAGCCTGATGCGGGGCTCGATCCCAGGACCCTGGGATCATGACCCGAGCCGAAGGCAGACGTGTGATGACTGAGCCACTAAAAAGATCATTCTAGCTGCTATGCGAAGTATAGTCTGAAGAAGGCAGAGAACAGAATGGGAGTGACCAGTTCAGAGGCTGTTTCAAGAGTTTAGGTGACTAGAATTGCAGTGCTGGTTGGGGAGCTGGTGAAACTTGCAGACTTTCCTTATTATTTAATGATAGATCTCACAGGAGTTTCTCAGAAGTCTGGAGTTGTGAGGTATAGAGGAAAAATTAAGGTGGACTCCAAATTTGTTGTCATAACAGTGGGAAGAATACTATTTTCATTTATTGAAATGGACAAGAATGTAGGAGAATCAGGTTTGGTGGCACAGTGGCTATCAACAATTTGACTGGGGTTAATTTGAGAATCCAATTATAGTCATTCAAACCAAACATAGATATATAATTATACAGTTAGATATACAAATATGAAGTTCTGAGAAGACATAAATTTGGAGGGACCAGGGTACAGGTGGTATTTATTGCTGTGAAACTAGATGAGGTCACCAAGGAAGTGACTGAGTCCTGGGAAGGCCAATATTTAAAAGGCCAGATGGATGAGGATTAAGAAAAGAAGATGGAGGATGTGCTGTCAGTGAAGTGTGAGGAGATTTGAAAGGGAATGTAGCCCCCAAAGGTATGTATTGGAAAGCTATCTCAAGAAGGAAAGAGTGTTCCAGACTGTTAAATGCCACTCCTAGGTCAAATAGGATTAGGGATTGGACTGATGTCTAACCACTGTATCTGACAATGTGGGGGTCAAAGAGGATCTTGAGAAGAACTGTCTTGGTGAAGTAATGTATGGAAAAGCTTGCCTGGAATCAGTTCAAGAGGAATGGATCAAGAAGAAATAGAGGCAAAAAAGAAAGACAATTTTTAAGAGATTTGCTGCAAACGGGAACAGAGAAATGGAATGTTAGTAGAAGAGGAAATATTTATCTGTATTATGATGGGATTAATCTAATAGAGAAGGACATTTGATGATATGGGAGAAAATGAAATATCTTGGAATAGACATGAGAGGATGGAAGTCAGTGCCCAATGGTAAGGGCAGGCTTTGGATAGGGACTTGGGCTATTTATTCACAGTAAAAGGAAATAAAGCAGAGAATATGAATATTAATATAGGTGCATGGAGAGGAATTAGAGTTTTGAGAAGGAAGTTGTGAAATCTAGAAAAAAAAAGGTAGAATAATGAGCGGATGAGGGAATTGTGAGATTCTAATATCTCTAATATCACCAACAACTCTAACATCTGCCTTGTAGTTGTTAACAGTGAATTTACAATGAGATCAGTAAGTATTGTCATGCCTGTTTCTGTGTGTGCAGCTCCTGATGCAGGTGTACACTAGGCAGAGGTGAATTAACAAGGCAGGTGAGCAGCAGGTGAGAACAATGAAGAGGAAGTGAGACAAGGGTGATGAGGTATATGCAAAGGAGAGTTTGTCATGATGGGAACGGAGTGTCTGTCATGTGAGAAGGAAAATGCTTTAAGGGAGGCATGAGGTTTTTTTTTTTTTTTTATTCCAAAAATAGTTTTATTTTAAGTGATATTCATTTGGAGACTTGCTAAACATTTATTTCAATGACCTCAAATATGGTCTTTTTTTTCTTAGTTAATATGTTTTATTAAAAATGTCTTTTTTTGAGAAGGGCGGAGCAAGATGGCAGAGGAGTAGGAGACCTGGATTTCGTCTCCTCTCAGGAATTCAGCTGGATAGGGATCAAACCATTCTGAACACCTATGAACTCAACAGGAGATCGAAGAAAAGAAGAGCAACAACTCTGAACAGAAAAGCGACCACTTTCTGGAAGGTAGGACGTGCAGAGAAGTGAATCCGAGGCGATATTCAGGAGGATAGACGGCAGGGGTAGGGCCTCTGTCAGCCACTTCTGGCAAGTGATAGAACCGTGGAACACAAAATCGGAACTTTTAGAAGTCTGCTCCACTGAGGGACGTCACTCCGGTGGCTAAGCGGGGGTTGGAAACTTCGTGGGACAGTGTGGTCTCAGGACCCTCTGGGTCACAGAAAAACTGGGGGTGCCTGAGTATGGCAGAGCTCCCAGGTATCAGAGCGGGGAAGCAGGCTGCAGAGATGGAGCCCAGGCGCGGGCTCTCAGCTCTGGGTTGTCATAAACCGTGATCCGTGGCACAGTCAGGCCACTGCTCCTCCAGCAGGGACCCAACAAGCGGCAGATCCGAGGAGACTTACCTTCCTCCCCCGGGAGGAGCAGTGTGAGAGCACACCACAGGGATCTGGTGGGTTTGGAGACTCCACGCGGGGTCTGATGCCGGAGATAGAAACGCACGGTCACAGACTGGGTGAGCATGGAGTGCGGCTGGAAACCGGGAAGACGGGAGTGACTGACTGATTTTCTCTGGGGGCTCACTGAGGAGCAGGCCCCCAAGTTCTCAGTTCCTCTGGGGCAGAGATTGGGAGGCCGCCATTTTCACTCTCGACCTCCAAAGCTGTATGGAAAGCTCGCAGGGAACAAAAGCTCCCGAGAGCAAACCTGAGCAGATTACTTAGCCCAGACCGGGCAAGGGCGGGGCAATTCCGCCTCGCAAAGACGTTTGGAAACCACAGCAACAGGCCCCTCCCCAGAAGATCAGTGAGAACAGCCAGCCAAGACCAAGTTTACCCATCAATGAGAATGGCAGAACTCCAGCGCTAGGGGAATACTGCACATAGAATCCATGGCTTTTTTTACTATGATTCTTTAATTTTTCAAAGTTAATTTTTTTAACTGTTTTTTTTTTTTAATTTTTCTTTTTCCCTTTTTAAACCAACAT
>NW_027927266.1:0-1340 GCF_054177405.1 Leptonychotes weddellii
TCACTGACGTTGTAATCACTCAAACCACATGTGGGATTTCCTGAGAGTTGTGGTGGGTCTTCCTTTGTCTCCTTTCTATTCTCTCTGCCTTACCGCTCTTCCTTCATTTCTTTGCTCTTCATCTCATTTCCACCCTCCCACACTGCCCTTTCCCCTTCTCCTTCCTTGGAGTAGGAATCAGGCTTAGGAGCAGCCCCAAAACCCAAAAGTGCTGCACGGAGAATGAAAGTAGTTCAGGGCTCCGTCTGCTCCCCTCCTCAGAGCAAAGACAGTGCAGCCAGTGAGCTCCAGAAAATTCAAGCTTAGTAGCTGAGCATCGGAACCACCATGCATTTCATTTCAGCTTCACCCAAGAAGAGCTAGGGCTCGCCATTGGCCCTGGCTCCTAGACAGAACCTGCACTTGAATCTTCCAGCTCACACGTGCCATGAGTGCAGAGTTCATGTCTGAAGACATCAGCAACAATGCTCCCTGGAGACAGAGTCCATGGGGAGAGACCCGTGATGACCCCACCAAGCCCAGGATGCCCTCTGCATCCCTCAGCACCGCCTGCCCGGACCTTGCTTTCCAACTACAGAACGTTCGCTGACCACAGCGCACACGCAAACATTTACACCACCGAGGAAGCAGGGTGTAGCATCCAATGAAGCAAGAAGAAGATCAGTTTAGAAGATCCCACATCTATGCCAGAAAAGCAGGCAGCTGGGGGAGCACCGTGTTCTAAGCGCGAGAAAGGTACCGCCATGAAATTGCCATCAGCAGGATGCACCACAACTCTAAGTGACGCCCAGGGTGGCAGGAGGGGCTCTGGTGGTGGCGGGATGGATCGTTTGGAAGAACAGCCTGAGACATTCTCCAAGAATGCAAAGCAACAAACGCCAAAGACTAGAAAGTAGGAAAGGAGAGATTTAAAAAGGAGATGCTCAGGAAAGTGAAGGAGAAACAGGAATCAGAAAGAGAAGAAATGCTCTCCAGTTAAAAAAAAAAAAAAAGACGCACACCTTAAACTAATACAGTGTTATAAGCCAGTTATAGGTCAACAAAACAGGAGAAAGAAAATAAATAGCCAAAATAAAAACAAACTAATTAATGAATTAATTAAATTTTTAAAACACCCTAAGAATCATGCAAAACCTCACCTGTCACCCGGATCTCAAGATGATTACTAGGCTGTGAGGTCAGGAAAGGAGCCTTCATCAGAAAGTACACACAGCTGTAGTTCCCCGCATCACTGATTGTCACAGTCCGGAGGGAGAAGTCCGTCTCCTTTTCTACTGGACCCCGGATCTGTATGGGCCCTGCTGCTCCCGCCTTCAGTAGAGCGAACATTACAGGCACGA
>NW_027927267.1:0-225 GCF_054177405.1 Leptonychotes weddellii
TTCTCTCCCATCTTCATCAGAGGGGCAAAACCAGTGATTAGTGATCATCTTTTGTGGACTGGGAAGTCCTCTGCATGCTTTCAAGGCCCTCAGTGACAAAGACTTTCTCCTGATGGAACAAGTTTTCTGCTCCTCGATGCCAGAACACTCCTGGGAACCTTTTCTAGCACTCTCTTTCACAGATCAGGGTGTAATAAAACACCCTTTCTAGAACCAGAAACTGTC
>NW_027927268.1:0-225 GCF_054177405.1 Leptonychotes weddellii
CGCCTGGGTGGCTCAGTTGGTTAAGCGACTGCCTTCGGCTCAGGTCATGATCCCAGGGTCCTGGGATCGAGTCCCGCATCGGGCTCCCTGCTCTGCGGGGAGCCTGCTTCTCCCTCTCCCACTCCCCCTGCTTGTGTTCCCTCTCTCGCTGTGTCTCTCTCTGTCAAATAAATAAATAAAATCTTTAAAAAAAAAAAATGAAGCAAACTGTGGGAGGGTGGGGAA
>NW_027927269.1:0-225 GCF_054177405.1 Leptonychotes weddellii
TTGAACTTGGCTTCTCCCGTCACTCACTCAAGGTACCTCTTAGTCATCGGCCAAATCCAGTGCTGTTTTTCTCGGTCCTCATCTTTCCATCTCAGTAGCATCTGCCACTTTTAATTTCACTCCCTTGTGGAACTTCTCTTCCTCTTGGGTCTTCTTCCTTTTAATCATAAAAGTGTACTGCTCTCATCCTTCACTTTTTTCTCTATTTCTGGGGCATTTCATCCT
>NW_027927270.1:0-225 GCF_054177405.1 Leptonychotes weddellii
CAAACAATGAATCATGGAACACTTCTTCTAAAACTAATGATGTAATGTATGGGGATTAACATAAGAATAAAAAAAAAAAAAAAAAACAGGATTCCAGGCACATCTCAGGCTGAGTGTGCGGTCCTGATTGTTGCTGTTGGTGTTGGTGAGCTTGAAGCCGGTTATCTCCAAGAATGGGCAGGCCCGTGAGCACGCCCTTCTAGCTTACACACTGGGTGTAAAACA
>NW_027927271.1:0-225 GCF_054177405.1 Leptonychotes weddellii
TTTTTTTTTTTTATTTTTTTAAAGATTTTATTTATTTATTTATTTATTTATTTATTTATGTTTAAATTTATTATTATTTTTTTAAAGTAGGCTCCATGCTGGGTGTGGAGCCCAATGCCAGGCTTGATCTCACAACCCTTAGATCAAGACCTGAGCTGAGATCGAGTTGGATGCTTAACTGACTGAGCCACGCACGTGCCACAATTTTATTTTTTTAACTAATCT
>NW_027927272.1:0-225 GCF_054177405.1 Leptonychotes weddellii
TGACTTTTAAATTATTTCTCTTGTTCCTTTTTTTTGGACTGATTTTTCTTAAGCAAATACGTGCTAAAAATGTTATAAAAAAACTGACCAGGTTTTACAAATGACTATATACAACCTTTCAATGCACCTACCTGCTACCACACGTCCCTCGGGCTGTGACAGTCTTACAGTATCTGTCCTCAGGGTCCATTAAATTACTAGAGGTGGGGATTACACTCTCTATCT
>NW_027927273.1:0-225 GCF_054177405.1 Leptonychotes weddellii
TGAACAATCCCTTCCTCTCTCCCATAATATTTTTTTTCTGTGCCTTACCTAAAGCCCTCACTTGGTGGGTGCTGCGGTCACTGAGCTCCAAAATCAAGATGGCCACTTTAACAGGTGATGAAAAGTATTTATTTAAAACCAATAGCCCTTATTTCTTACACCTGAATATACCTCAGCAGCTGGTTCAAATATTTAATTATAAAAAGTAAAACAAATGTTGAAAGA
>NW_027927274.1:0-225 GCF_054177405.1 Leptonychotes weddellii
TCTGTTAAGTAAATAAATAAAATCTTAAAAAAAAAAATCCTTTAGTATTTCCTTCAGAGTGAGTTCATTGGTGACAAATTCAGTTTTGGTTTGCCTGAAATTGCCTTTATTTCATCTTTATTTCAGAAAGATACCTTGTAATTAAAAGCAGGCATTTTCAGTTTTTAAAAAATGTAGGTTTAAGTAGAGTAATATCTTCGGGAGTTAAGACTTAAGTCTTCACTT
>NW_027927275.1:0-225 GCF_054177405.1 Leptonychotes weddellii
GCTCCTGGAGTTAGTGTAGGGTTAGATCATGTATTTGAGACCTTTCTTATTTCTTGAAAAAGGTTTGTATTGCTATATACTTTCCTCTTAGGACTGCCTTTGTGCATCCCAAAGATTTTGAACAGTTGTATTTTCATTTTCATTTGTTTAAATGAATTTTTTTAATTCTTCTTTAATTTCCTGGTTGACCCATTCATTCCTTAGTAGGATGCTCTTTAGCCTCCA
>NW_027927276.1:0-225 GCF_054177405.1 Leptonychotes weddellii
GTTTTATAGTAAGTCTTGAAGTCACGTAGTGTTAGTTCTCCAACTTTGTTCTTTTCCTTCAGTATTGTGTTGGCTATTCTGCAGCTTTTGCCTCTCCTTGTAAACTTTAGAAACAGTTTGTCAATATCCATAAAATAGCTTGCTGGGACTTTTATTAGGATTGCATTGAATCTTACAGAGCAATACAGGAAAAACTGATGTCTTGATGATGTTGAGCTTTTCTAT
>NW_027927277.1:0-1340 GCF_054177405.1 Leptonychotes weddellii
GATAACTCAATTGTCCTGCCTTTTTATAATGTCGCAAAAATTTGGCAGTTTAATTATAACCAGCCCTACGCTATTGCAACCGAAACAGCCCAATGTTTAAGCGCTTGTACAGGATTTAAACTTCCACTTACGGCTTTAGATATGTTAAATCGCAGCCAAGTTGTAAGCGCTGTAGCAGAAAAGTATTGGGGTAAGGCATTAAAGTTAGAGCTGGCATTACGACACTACCGCTCTATGGAAGAGCGTTTAAGAATGCTGCAATTAACAACAGCAAAGCAACGTTATCACATTTTTATGACAACCATGCCTAAGCAGATTACGACTCATGTACCAAGTTTGCATATTGCCTCCTATCTAGGAATGTCTCCTGAAACGTTAAGCCGTATACGGTCTCAATATATCTTAATTCATAATTAATAAAACGCTGGTGATTAATAAAGAGTCATTATCAAAGCCATCATTATTAAAACCCTAGTTATAATTTTATAATCTAATTAAATGTAGACTTATCTTATAATCTTGATATATATCAATGCTGACTCATATTCCCTCCTTTATACTTAAATATTCATTTACAGATAATAAGTTTATCTAAGTACAAAGGAGATATTATGACAAGTTTAATTAAGCCCATGCTCGGTATGATGGGTCTAACCGCTAGTGTGTGGATATTCATGTACTATAAACGCCTAAGTTATGTGACAAGCAATAAAATAGAGCCCACCATGATAGATAATCCCGATAAGCTATCTGCCCTGCTCCCTGACAATATCAATCTACCTTCGTATAATTTGCAAAACCTGTTCGAGATGCCTGTTATCTTTTATGCTTTATGTTTGATAGGCGAAATACTCACTGCTCAAAATAAAATAACGACAGACACATCAACTTCTTTTTTTTGGCTGGCATGGACGTATGTAATATTGCGGACTTTGCACAGTCTTGTTCATTGCACCTATAACAAAATCGCACACCGATTTTTAGCCTATATCTCATCTTGTATTATCTTATGGGTGATAGCTGTTAGGATTGCTATGGTTGCTTGGGCATAGGTTACTTGTTAACTAAGGTCATGCAACTAGGGTTAAGCGCATACTGTTAAGTAGTTATTAGAGCGTCAATGAACACGTCGCATTAAGTAGCTTGGCAATATAACAAATAATGTTATCTCGTAATTTATAAATACAAACAATAATCGTCATAACTACCGACAATTTATTAATTTATCACTGTTTAGATATTATTAATCTCTTAGCAACATAATAAATAAAGATTAATCAATATACTGTCACCAAACCTCACAACAAACTTTATATTTAAACGTTTTAGCTGTGTTAGCA
>NW_027927278.1:0-225 GCF_054177405.1 Leptonychotes weddellii
GAAGGGATGGCTGAGATGAAACAAAAAAACAAAACGCTGTTTAGGTAGAGAGGATCAGTGGGTCAGAGTTCAAAGCAGAGGGTTATGCTTATCAAACACCTGTTGGTAAGTGAGCCACGCACCAGGATCTGAGAGTGTGCTGGGCCCAGAACACCCAGCACGCAGGAGGGTGCCATGAGGACTAGAGTTAGAAGGACAGGTAGTACTCAGATGATGTAGGACTCG
>NW_027927279.1:0-225 GCF_054177405.1 Leptonychotes weddellii
ACGTCCAGCTGCCTCACCACAGGTCCAGAGCAGCCCTGCTGTCTCCAGCCCACTGTGCAGCCAGGAGCGGGGCAAGGGGAGCTCCTTCCACCTCTGTGTAGCATACGGGTGCCCCAGGGCTGAGTGATGGTCTGGGAGGCACCCTATGGCCGGGCCCCAGGGGAGGGCGTGCTGCAGGGGGATGGTGGCTGGGCCCCAGGGGAGGGCATGCTGCGGGGAGACGGG
>NW_027927280.1:0-225 GCF_054177405.1 Leptonychotes weddellii
GCTAAGTAACCTGCTCCCGTTTGCTCGGGGGAGTTTTGTTCCCTGCAAGCTTTCAGTACAGCTTTGGAGGCAGAGAGTGAAAATGGCGGCCTCCCAATCTCCTCCCCGGAGGAGTCGAGAACTCGGGACCCCGCTCCTCAGTGCACCCCCAGAGAAAAGCAGTCACTCTCATCTTCCTGGTCTCCGGCTGCACTCCGTGCTCACCCGGCCTGTGACCAAGTGTTT
>NW_027927281.1:0-225 GCF_054177405.1 Leptonychotes weddellii
ACCCACCCACCGACCCCAGGTTCCCCCAGTCAGAATCTCTATGGGTATGCATGCTTCTCGAGTGTTTCTAAGGAGCAGGCCAGGTGACTTACTGCCAGCAGGCCTGCTCTCTCTCCATATCTGTCTGTGGAGAGCCCTGAGCAGCCAAAGGGAAAACAGACCTGCCCCACCCTGCTGCTGTTCTGAATCCCAGGAGGGCACTGCTAGGGAAGTCCAGCCAGCATC
>NW_027927282.1:0-225 GCF_054177405.1 Leptonychotes weddellii
GTGAAGGCCACAGATCCCTGTAAACGTACTAAGAACCACTGGATTGTACACATTGAAAAAGGTGAACATTATTGCATGTGATTCATATCTAAATAAACATTAAAAATGAGTCCATCTGGGGTGCCTGGGTGGCTCAGTCGGTTAAGGTCTGCCTTCAGCTCAGGTCATGATCTCAGGGTCCTGGGATGGAGCCCTGCATTGGGCTCCCTGCTCAGCGGGAAGCCT
>NW_027927283.1:0-225 GCF_054177405.1 Leptonychotes weddellii
ATATCACTGCCGTGGAACGAGAGACCATACCTGTCAATGAGAAAAGACCGTATTACCACTTACCTGGAATGGGGCACAGCGCAAGCGCCCTGCGATTTTTTATATTTTTAGGCCAAACGCCAACTGAAAATGTAACTTGCCCAGCACAGTTTAAAATAGGTTCTAAAACACAGATGCCTGACAGTGAAAATGTATACCCACCATGATTGAAGCTTGGCACGGATT
>NW_027927284.1:0-225 GCF_054177405.1 Leptonychotes weddellii
CCCGGCACAGGTGAGGACACAGGAGGGATGAAGATGAGGAGAGCACACAACCTGCCACGTGTTTGACCCTACACCCCCAATCTTCTCCCCAGATGAGCTGGAATCCCAGTCACAGGGAGGACAGGACTAAAGGAAGGGAGGCTGTGCTGCTCACCCCATTCTGTGAGTTAGTGTGTGCGCACGTGCAGGTAAAATGCCCGCAGTTATCCTGTGTTTGAACCAACT
>NW_027927285.1:0-225 GCF_054177405.1 Leptonychotes weddellii
TCATAGAGAGATAAAGTTATACTTGAGAGATACTGTTTTTGAATCTTTATTTGAAATGGATAAAGAACAGGAATGCTTAGGGGAAGCATGGCAGATTGGGGAATGCAAAGGTATGGTAATCAGGGACTCCACAGAAGCAGAACCAATAAGATGGATGGATGGATAGAGGATAGATAGATAGATAGATAGATAGATAGATAGATAGATAGATGTGTGGATGGATAG
>NW_027927286.1:0-225 GCF_054177405.1 Leptonychotes weddellii
TAACGGGGCACCTGGATGATTCAGTTGGTTGAGCATCCGACTCTTGATCTCACCTCAAATCTTGATCTTAGGGTCATGAGTTCAAGCCCCATATCTCTACTATACAGAGAAAACAAAATAAAACAAACAACAACAACAACAAAAAGAAATTGACATGAGACAGATTAACAGAAGAAAATCAAATTTAATTTCGTACATTCGGGAACCCCCCGCTCCCCCACATGA
>NW_027927287.1:0-225 GCF_054177405.1 Leptonychotes weddellii
CCCTGCTGAGCAGGGAGCCTGATGCAGGACTCGATCCCGGGACTCCAGGATCATGACCTGAGCCGAAGGCAGTCGCTTAACCAACTGAGCCACCCAGGCGCCCCAGAATTACAATTTTTAACAGATTTATTAATTGCTTCATTTTATCATCACACAGGCAAAATATCCTTTCTCTTATTTAGTTAGCATAATCTATGAACTTAATAGAAGGACTTGGTCTGCTGG
>NW_027927288.1:0-1340 GCF_054177405.1 Leptonychotes weddellii
AAAAAGAAGATAACAGGAGGGGAAGAATGAAGGGGGGGAAATCGGAGGGTGAGATGAACCATGAGAGACTATGGACTCTGAAAAACAAACTGAGGGTTCTAGAGGGGGGCGGGGGGTGGGAGGAGGGGTTAGCCTGGTGATGAGTATTAAAGAAGGCACGTTCTGCATGGAGCACTGGGTGTTATATGCAAACAATGAATCATGGAACACTACATCAAAAACTAACAATGTAATGTATGGTGATTAACATAACATAATAAAAATATATAAGAATCAATAAAAAGTCTCATAAGGTTTGTCTCCCCCTGATTTCTTCCCATTCAGTTTTCCCTCCCTACCACTATTGTCCTCTGCACTATTCCCTATGTTCCACATATGAGTGAAACCATATGATAATTGTGTTTCTCTGACTGACTTATTTCACTTAGCATAATCCGACCAGTTCCATCCATGTCGATGTAAATGGCAGATAATTCATCCTTTCTGATGGCCAAGTAATATCCATTGTATATAGAATGGATAAAGACGATGTGGCTCATTCACAGATAATTTTAAAATAACATGTCTAGGAGCACATGGGTGGCTCAGTTGTTTAAGCATCTGCCTTCAGCTCAGGTCATGATCCCAGGGTCCCAGGATTGAGCACCCCATCAGGCTCCCTGCTCAGAGGGGAGTTGGCTTCTCCCTCTCCCTCTGTTCCTCCCCTGACTTGTACTCTGTCTTACTCTCTCTCAAATAAATAAATAAAATCATCCAACAGTACATTACAAGGATTATTCACCATGACCAAGTGGGATTTATTCCTGGGCTGCAAGGTTGGTTCAACAGCCGCAAATCAATCAATGTGATACAATACATTAATAAAAGAAAGAACAAGAACCATATGATCCTCTCAATAGATGCAGAAAAAGCATTTGACAAAGTACAGCATCCTTTCTTGATTAAAATTCTTCAGGGTGTAGGGATAGAGGGTACATACCTCAATATCATAAAAGCTATCTATGAAAAACCCACAGCGAATATCATACTCAATGTGGAAAAACTGAGAGCTTTTCCCCTAAGGTCAGGAACACAGCAGGGATGTCCACTATCACCACTGCTATTCAACATAGTATTAGAAGTCCTAGCCTCAGCAATCAGACAACAAAAAGAAATAAAAGACATCTGAATCAGCAAAGAAGAACTCAAACTCTCACTTTTTGCAGATAATATGATACTTTATGTGGAAAACTCAAAAGAGTCCACCCCAAAACTGCTAGAACTCATACAGGAATTCAGTCAAGTGGCAGGATATAAAATCAATGCACAGAAATCTGTTGCATTTCTATACCAACAAAACA
>NW_027927289.1:0-225 GCF_054177405.1 Leptonychotes weddellii
TCTCCCGCTCCCCCTGCTTGTGCTCTCTGTCAAATAAATAAATAAATAATCTTTAAAGTTGATGTTAAAAAAAAAGATGCTGTCATTCTCTGTACAGCCAAGATAGTTATCAAAAATGAAAGATAATTCTGTTACTATGGATTGAGTTTGAGGAATGTCATTTGGAATTTGTACTCTTCTGGGAGCTACACTGTTATACAGAAGTTATGACACTGCAGATGCTGA
>NW_027927290.1:0-225 GCF_054177405.1 Leptonychotes weddellii
TATTGGAGGTCCTGTGAATTTATGTATCTTTTTAAAGTGCCCGTGGTGATTGAGATGTTAAGTGGGGTTTGAAGACACTCATTTAAGGTTTGAGGGTTTTAATGAGTTACTCCTGCCAGGAATACAGTACAGTATTCATATTTCAAAAGGCAAACATTGGGAATTGGCAATGTTGAACACAAAATGATTTATGATTAGTAACTTTCACTCACTGAAGAGATATTA
>NW_027927291.1:0-225 GCF_054177405.1 Leptonychotes weddellii
AAAAAAATACCATTTATCTGGTGTTTATTATTTCCCAGGCATTTGTTATTTGCCAAGCACTTTATGTATACTAAGTCATGCAATTCCCACAGCATCCTTATGAGGGAAGGTTCAATTATTTCCCCTACTTTAAAGAGGAGGACACAAGGCTCAGGGATACAAAGTCACTTGCCTGGAAGGCCATACAGCTCATAAGTGACAGAGTCAGGGGTGAACCCATGTAGC
>NW_027927292.1:0-225 GCF_054177405.1 Leptonychotes weddellii
ATTCCTCTGTTCCTGAAGAAATTTACACTTAAGGTTGACAGTACTATGCCTCAATGTTCTCAGGAATGACAGAAGTCACATTTTGATGATAAAAAGCCTCCCAATGTCCAGGCACATGGGTCTAGCACGGTGACATCTCTGTTTGATTCTATCTTTTCCTAGACGTGTGGCGCCTTCTAGAAGGTCTCTGAGGTGGTAAGTACCTTTAGCTTTTCCTGACGTGTG
>NW_027927293.1:0-225 GCF_054177405.1 Leptonychotes weddellii
TATGTATGTCAACCAGAGGAGGTGCATAGCAGGGTGCACAGTTTTACAGATAAAGAGAGAGGTCATTTTCTCAAGCTTTCTACAATGCTTGAAGTCAGTTCTGTAGGACCCCATACCTACTATCTGCTTCTTGCTGATAAGGAAAACAAAAAAGTTTCTAGTATTTTGGAAAAGGGGGCAGAGGAACAGAAATTAATTACAGAGAGAGGAAATTCATTAATTTTA
>NW_027927294.1:0-225 GCF_054177405.1 Leptonychotes weddellii
TTCCCGCCAAGCAGGGAGCCCGATGTGGGGCTCGATCCCAGGACCCCGGGATCATGACCTGAGCTGAAGGCAGACGCTTAACGACTGAGCCACCCAGGCGCCCTGACATGTCATTTTTTAAACAGAGGTAAGTCTTGATAGATAAGAAAGGAACTTTGAAGTAGTACTTGCCAAAGGCCCTAAAGGACAATGACCTTGCACTATAGATGAGGCCAAGGAACCTTA
>NW_027927295.1:0-225 GCF_054177405.1 Leptonychotes weddellii
CTTGATAACTGGCCACCAGACCCCAGTACAGTCTTGCCAATGATAGGATGCATGCTTAGAAAACTACCTCAGTTTATGTGCTGCTAGTCTTGAGTGCTTTAGGGAATACATACAGAATGATACCACTTCTAGGAGTTCCTGAAATTAGCAAAATGGATCCTGTTGGAGGATATATGTATATAATGAAACTAAGGGGGGGTGGACCAGAATGGTGGTAACCTGGGG
>NW_027927296.1:0-225 GCF_054177405.1 Leptonychotes weddellii
GTATTTTCAGGTTAACTGTCACTTTAACTCTTTTTTAAAGTTTTATTTTAATCAACCAGTGCTCATCACAACAGATGCATTCCTTAATCCCCATCACCTCTATTTACCCCATCCCCCATTTCATCCTACCCACCCCCCCACCTCCCCTCTGGTAAGCATCTGTTTGTTCTCTGTAGTTAAGTCTATGTCTTAGTTTTTTTTTTTTTTTTTTAATTTTATTATGTT
>NW_027927297.1:0-225 GCF_054177405.1 Leptonychotes weddellii
ATGAGGAAGATGGTCCCAGGACAACAAGGGTTTAAGCAGTAGGTATCCCAGAAAGAGAGAAGGGAGGTAAGGAAGCAAAAAATACCTAAGGTTAAATATCACACCTATGAGAAGAACATGTATCTATAGATAAAAATGAAGTGGAAACCCAACAAAATTATTAAAGCATACAGAAGAGAAAACATGACCAATAAACAAATGAAAAAATGCTCAACCACACAGTAA
>NW_027927298.1:0-225 GCF_054177405.1 Leptonychotes weddellii
ATGAGGAAGATGGTCCCAGGACAACGAGGGTTTAAGCAGTAGGTATCCCAGAAAGAGAGAAGGGAGGTAAGGAAGCAAAAAATACCTAAGGTTAAATATCACACCTATGAAAAGAACATGTATCTATAGATAAAAATGAAGTGGAAACCCAACAAAATTATTAAAGCATACAGAAGAGAAAACATGACCAATAAACAAATGAAAAAATGCTCAACCACACAGTAA
>NW_027927299.1:0-1340 GCF_054177405.1 Leptonychotes weddellii
AAAACTGAACCAGGATGTAACAGAAAACCTGAACAGACCCATAACCACTAAGGAAATTGAAGCAGTCATCAAAAATCTCCCAACAAACAAAAGCCCAGGGCCAGATGGCTTCCCAGGGGAATTCTACCAAACATTTAAAGAATTAATACCTATTCTTCTGAAATTATACCAAAAAATACAAATGGAAGGAAAACTTCCAAACTCATTTTATGAGGCCACAATGACCTTGATCCCAAAACCAGACAAAGACCCCATCAAAAAGGAGAATTACAGACCAATATCCTTGATGAACATGGATGCAAAAATTCTCACCAAAATACTAGCCAATAGGATCCAACAGTCCATTAAAAGGATTATTCACCACGACCAAGTGGGATTTATCCCTGGGCTGCAAGTTTGGGTTAACATCTGCCATTCAATTGTGTGATACAATACATTAATAAAAAAAGGACAAGGACCACATGATCCTCTCAATAGATGCAGAAAAAGCATTTGACATAGTACAGCATCCTTTCTTGATCAAAACTCTTCAGAGTATAGGGATAGAGGGTACATACCTCAATATCATAAAAGCCATCTATGAAAAACCCACAGCGAATATCATTCTCAATGGGCAAAATCTGAGAGCTTTCCCCCTAAGGTCAAGAACATGGCAGGGATGTCCACTATCACCACTGCTTTCCAACACAGTACTAGAAGTCCTAGCCACAGCAATTGGACAACAAAAAGAAATAAAAGGCATCCAAATAGGCAAAGAAGAAATCAAACTCTCACTTTTTGCAGATGATATGATTCTTTATGTGGAAAACCCAAAAGACTCCACCCCAAAACTGCTAGAACTCATACAAAAATTCAGTAAAGTGGCAGGATATAAAATCAATGCACAGAAATCAGTGGCATTCCTATACACCAACAACAAGATAGAAGAAAGAGAAATTAAGGAGTCGGTCCCATTTACAATTGCCCCCAAAACCATAAGATTGCTAGGAATAAATCTAACCAAAGAGGCAAAGAATCTGCACTCAGAAAACTATAAAATAATCATGAAAGGAATTGAGGAAGACACAAAGAAATGGAAAAACATTCCAGGCTCATGGATTGGAAGAACAAATATTGTGAAGCTATCAAGGCTACCTAGAGCAATCTACACATTTAATGCAATCCCCATCAAAATACCATCCACTTTTTTCAAAGAAATGGAACAAATAATCCTAAAATTTGTATGGAACCAGAAAAGACCCCGCATAGCCAGAGGAATGTTGAAAAAGAAAAGCAAAGCTGGTGGCATCACAATTCCGGACTTCAATCTCTATTACAAAGTTGTCATCATCAAGAGAGTA
>NW_027927300.1:0-225 GCF_054177405.1 Leptonychotes weddellii
TAACCAACTGAGCCACCCAGGCGCCCAAGTTAATAGATTCTAATTCCATTAGACTTTGGCCAGAAGGACAGGCTAGTGACACCCATCCTTTGGAACCTGGGGGATTCTTCGTAGTCTGTCTGGTGCATGGCTAATTTCTGAGCACATGCTGCTCCTGGTGCCCAAATGGATTTGTATTCTGCACCTCTTAGTGTAAAATCGTCTCTACGTCTTCTACTGTGAGCT
>NW_027927301.1:0-225 GCF_054177405.1 Leptonychotes weddellii
AGCAATTAAGGGTTGATGGAGTATCATGTCCAACAGAGCAGACTGAGCATCGGGTGTTCAAGAAAATCTCCCCCATGAAAACGCCCACATGGAAGGGAGGCTTTTAACTGTGAGTGTTGCGATGGCTTTACCGGCCAGACGGACGTGGTGATGGATGAGCAGACAACCAGATGTTACGGCAGATACGGGACGTCGCGGCACGTGACGAGGCCGGCCGTGGGAGGC
>NW_027927302.1:0-225 GCF_054177405.1 Leptonychotes weddellii
TGGGTGGCTGGCTCAGTCGTTAAGCATCTGCCTTCGGCTCAGATCATGATCCCAGGGTCCTGGGATCGAGCCCCACATCGGGCTCTCTGCTCAGCGGGAAGCCTGCTTCTCCCTCTCCCACTCCCCCTGCTTGTGTTCCCTCTCTCACTGTGTCTCTCTCTGTCAAATAAATAAATAAAATCTTTAAAAAAAAAAAAATATGAAAGCAAATGGGACAGACTGTTG
>NW_027927303.1:0-225 GCF_054177405.1 Leptonychotes weddellii
AAAACAAACAAACAAATAAACAAAATAAATAAATAAATAAATAAATGGCATCCAAATTTGGTGAGGAAGAAGTCAAACCTCCACTATTTGCAGAGGGCATGATACTCTATATAGAAAACCTGAAAGACTCCACCAAAAAATTGCTAGAACTGATATATGAATTCAGTAAAGTAGCAGGATACAAAATCAATGTACAGAAATCTGTCACATTTCTATACTCCAATA
>NW_027927304.1:0-225 GCF_054177405.1 Leptonychotes weddellii
AATATAGGGGGGCGGAGCAAGATGGCGGAGGAGTAGGAGACCTGGATTTCGTCTCCTCTCAGGAATTCAGCTGGATAGGGATCAAACCATTCTGAACACCTACAAACTCAACAGGAGATTGAAGAAAAGAATAGCAACAACTCTCTGAACAGAAAAGTGACCACTTTCTGGAAGGTAGGACGTGCGGAGAAGTGATTCCGAGGCGATATTTGAAAGGATAGACGG
>NW_027927305.1:0-225 GCF_054177405.1 Leptonychotes weddellii
GACCAGTAGCACAGGACTAGAGGTGTAATCTGGCTTCCCCAGGCTGCTTAGGGTGAGTTAGAAATGTGTGATCTAGTCAAGCCTGGAGGTAAAATAAAATCCAGGGCTAGTCCAAGCAATGATTGATAAAAAATTGAGAAGTATTTAGATGGTTTTAGTTTTTAGAAATAAAGTTTAGTTCAATGTTCTATACAATACAATTATGATGGTTAATTTTATGTGTCA
>NW_027927306.1:0-225 GCF_054177405.1 Leptonychotes weddellii
GTATTCGTTCAACCTTTTTAGTAATTGGAGAAAGCAAATTAAAACCACAAGATGATGGCTTTTCACAGTTACCATGTTGGCCAACTCCTCCTACTTCCCATTTCCCTTTTTCCTTTTCAGAAATATCTTGCTAACTTTGACCATTTGCTGAGCTTATTAAATTACACAAAATCCTCCATTGAAATTTTTATTGGAGTAAAGGATCAAATGGGGGAGAACCGAATT
>NW_027927307.1:0-225 GCF_054177405.1 Leptonychotes weddellii
GGGGCACTGTCTGGCTTAGTCAGTGGAGCATGTAACTCTTGATCTCGGAGTTGTGGGTTCAAGTCCCATGTTGGGTGTAGACATTACTTAAAAATAAACTCTTAAAAAAAAAAAAAGAAATAGGGGCGCCTGGGTGGCTCAGTTGTTAAGCGTCTGCCTTCGGCTCAGGTCATGATCCCAGGGTCCTGGGATCGAGCCCCGCATCAGGCTCCCTGCTCCACGGGA
>NW_027927308.1:0-225 GCF_054177405.1 Leptonychotes weddellii
TGACCCAAACATTCTTGAGCAGAGTAGTCTTTAGCTTCTAAGTGTTTGAATTTCTTCCAAATGTTTTCTTGTGATTGAGTTCCAGTTTTAAAGCATTATGGTCTGAGAATATACAGGGAATAATCTCAGTCTTTTGGTATTGGTTGAGACCTGATTTGTGATTCGGTATGTGGTCCATTCTGGAGAAAGTTCCATGTGCGCTCGAGAACATTCCACCCTAAAACA
>NW_027927309.1:0-225 GCF_054177405.1 Leptonychotes weddellii
GGGGGCTGAGGGTGATGAGCTGTCATGCTCTTTAGAACCGCCATGTCTAAGATATTCCCAATATCCCAATATCATCACTTCATAATTACCTCGTACAGAAGAGCTCTTGTTTCTGTTAACAAATGAACAAGTGGGTCAATTCCAAGAGAAGCTGTTCGTCAGAGAGAGTGTTCCAAGTGGGATCCTGGTGCCTGGGTGCAAAGTCGGGGTGTGTGGCAGAGGCGG
>NW_027927310.1:0-1340 GCF_054177405.1 Leptonychotes weddellii
GTAAGTCTTGTAGGAATAATTGCTGCTAAGTAGAGCCACTAGCTTAGTTAATTTAAATTGATAGTAATATGCCAAATTTAAAATAAATGGGCTATTATATTTGGTCGTTATGTGTTGAGATATTTAGACCCTTCTCTCGAAATCGGGAGCGTATATTAACCTATATATATGACAATTTTATTACCAAATACAATAAGATAAGCAGTTTTTAAATTACTGAGTATAAATGTAACTAGGCTATATTTTAATTGACAATAATTATCATTATCGATAATATCTTGTGTAAATTAACGCTTATTAAATTGTCCAATAATTAAACTATTAATTTTTAAAACTGAGTTTATAAGAAGTATTATTTATGAAACCCCAAGAAATATACTTGCATAAGAGCTATCTAGATACTGGCGATATTATAAATAGTAAAATTGTTCAGCTGGAGTCTAATAGATATCAAACTGAGGCTATCGACTTTGCTTTAGATTCTATAGATAGTAAGATCGTTTATACCTTTAATTTCAACGAAACAATTAACAGTAAAGTAATAAATATTGATTATTCACCAGAGTTTGAAGACAAGTATTTTATTAGTGTCGTCGATGCCATTTTTGCGTCATTCATAACCATTGACAGTATTGAAATCTCAAACAATGAGTTATCAGCCTTAGATGCTAACACTGGAACAAAAAAGCTTACGTATCATATATCAGGCGTTTGGATATTGGGGTCAAGAATTTATCGAGATACGTTCTACCAGCAAGATAACTTATGGCTACACAAGCCCATGCCTTGCCATTATCCAGTAAAGTATGTATTAACTGATAGATACTATCATCCTATTAGACCTTTTGCTCAACAACATCTTGTTTATCAGCGCTATATTCCTTGGCTAGATGCCACATTAAGTTTTAAAGTCTTTGATATTGAAGAAGATTTATCCTTATTTCATCAATGGATGAATGATAAGGAGATTAATAATGCTTGGGGTGAAGCGGGGGATATTGATAAGCATAGACAGTATGTTAGTGAAAGGTTAACTATAGAGTCGCAAACACTCCCTTTAATTAGTTATTTGGACGATAAACCCTTTGGTTATTTTGAAGTGTACTGGGCAAAAGAGGATAAAATATCAAACTATTATCAGGCTGAGGATTTTGACCGTGGTTGGCACGTTCTTATTGGCGATAAATCTTGTCGTGGAAAAGAATATGTCAGCGCTTGGATGCCCTCAATCTCTCACTATATATTTCTAGATGATTACCGTACCCATAATATAGTAATCGAACCCAGAATAGATAATGACAGAATGAAAAAAAGCTTGCAGAAATCTGGTTATTCCTATA
>NW_027927311.1:0-225 GCF_054177405.1 Leptonychotes weddellii
TTACCCCAAAGATATAAATATAGGGATCCGAAGGGGTACATGCACCCCGATGTTTATAGCAGAAATGTCCACAAAGCCAAACTATGGAAAGAGCCAAGATGTCCATCAACAGATGAATGGATAAAGATGTGGTATATATAGACAATGGAATATTATGCAGCCATAAACACACACACACACACACACACACACACACACAAAACCGAAATCTTGCCATTTGCAATG
>NW_027927312.1:0-225 GCF_054177405.1 Leptonychotes weddellii
TTTAGTTGTGTCTCAACCAATGTGAAGTATTCTTTTTATGGCCTTTTATAAGTCAATTTTCACATTAACTTTGTTTTCCTAATTAACTCAAAGTTCATTTGGTATTATGTTTAATAATTTTAATTATTCAATTTTTGGATTTTTTTTATGTTTAGAGATTCAGAAGATGTGGCTTATAAAATTGATCTTTTCAGTTTTGTGTGGTCAACTATATGATTAATTTTT
>NW_027927313.1:0-225 GCF_054177405.1 Leptonychotes weddellii
ATTTTTATTTTTTGTTTAATATTTATTTATTTGACAGAGAGAGACACAGCGAGAGAGGGAACACAAGCAGGGGGAGTGGGAGAGGGAGAAGCAGGCTTCCCGCCGAGCAGGGAGCCCGACGCGGGGCTCGATCCCAGGACCCTGGGATCACGACCTGAGCCGAAGGCAGACGCGCAACGACTGAGCCACCCAGGAGCCCCAATAGTAATAATTTAAAGACCTGTG
>NW_027927314.1:0-225 GCF_054177405.1 Leptonychotes weddellii
ATGACCTGAGCCGAAGGCAGTCACTTAACCAACTGAGCCACCCAGGCGCCCAATACTAAAGGGATTTTAAAAGAAAAAGGCATAAACTCATAAGGACAAAGAATAGAAGAGAAAATGAAAATAAAATTTGGAGATTTGGAAAACAGACTAAGTGGTCATTGATTTAGCTAGCAGACCTGGGAAGCAGAAACCTAATCTGTCAGGAGGGTGACCCAAGAAGCAACT
>NW_027927315.1:0-225 GCF_054177405.1 Leptonychotes weddellii
TGCCCCTCACTTGGGATGCTTGCAGGCACCTGGCACTGCACCCCTCTTTCCTCTGTCGCCTGGCAGAGCTGGAATCTGAGCCCACAGTCCTGGTGGTCCTCTTGGTCCTCTTCTTGGATTCCCTCCTCCCCATGCAGGCGGACTCCCAGAAGAAGGTGCTGTGTCTGCTGGCACCTCCAATAGTCTTAGTAAAGCCAGAGCCAGAAATGCTCTGTCACTCTCCCC
>NW_027927316.1:0-225 GCF_054177405.1 Leptonychotes weddellii
AATTCAGCTAGATAGGGATCAAACCATTCTGAACACCTACAGACTCAACAGGAGATTGAGGAAAAGAATAGCAGCAACTCTGAACAGAAAAGCGACCACTTTGGAAGGTAGGACGTGTAGAGAAGTGAATCCAAGGCGATATTCAGGAAGATAGATGGCGGGGGAGGGGGCCTCTGTCAGCCGTTACCAGCAAGTGATAAAGCAGCAGAGCACAAAATCGGAACT
>NW_027927317.1:0-225 GCF_054177405.1 Leptonychotes weddellii
TCTTCAGCATGCTGAATATATCATACCACTCTCTTCTGGCCTGCTAGATTCCTGTGGATAGATCTGCTGCTAAGCTGATTTGTCTTCCCTTGTAGTTTAGGGATTTCTTTTCCCTTGGTGCTTTCAGGATTCTTTCCTTATCTCTGTATTTTGCAAAATTTACTATGATATGTCTTGGTATTAGTTGCTTTTTTTTTTTATGGGAGTTTTCTGTGCCGCCTGGAT
>NW_027927318.1:0-225 GCF_054177405.1 Leptonychotes weddellii
AAAAACCTCATTAGTGGGGCACCTACGTGGCTCAGTTGGTTAAGTATCTGACTCTGGTTTCAGCTCAGGTTGTGATCTCAGGGTTGGGAGACTGAGCCCTGCATCGGGCTCCACACTCAGCGGAGAGTCTGCTTGAGATTCTCTCCCTCTCCCACTGCCCCTCCTCCCCCTCAAATAAATAAATAAATCTTTAAAAAAAAACTGGGACAAGTCCCACAGGAATTT
>NW_027927319.1:0-225 GCF_054177405.1 Leptonychotes weddellii
GGCCTGGTGGTGGGTATTGAGGAGGGCACATTCTGCATGGAGCACTGGGTGTTGTGCACGAACAATGAATCATGGAACACTTCATCTAAAACTAATGATGTAATGTATGGGGATTAACAAAAGAATAAAAAAAAAAAGTTATAAAAAAAAAAAAGAAGCTTGGCTTTTACAGCTCAAAACCTGTGCCATCACTCATGTATAAATCATAACATAACAACTTGCTAG
>NW_027927320.1:0-225 GCF_054177405.1 Leptonychotes weddellii
TAAAATAAAGTGTACAATATAGTTGCTTATAGTAAATTCACAAATTCATGCAACATTCAATACTATTTAATTCCAGAACACTTTCTTAACTCCCAGTTTTTCTTCCCCTAAACCTCTGGCAACTACTGATCTTCTTTCTGTTCCTACAGATTTGCCTATTCTGGATATTTCATATAGAAACCATACAATATGTTTTTTTTATATCTGTCATTTTTCACATAGCAT
>NW_027927321.1:0-1340 GCF_054177405.1 Leptonychotes weddellii
ATTTTCTCTTTGTCTCTGAGACTCGTAAGTTTTACTATTAGATGTCGGGGTGTTGACCTATTTTTATTGATTTTGAGAGGGGTGTTCTGTTCCTCCTGGATCTTGATGCCTGTTTCCTTCCCCAAATTAGGGAAGTTCTCTGCTATAATTTGCTCCAATATACCTTCTGCCCCTCTCTCTCTTTCTTCTTCTTCCAGGATCCCAATTATTCGAATGTTGTTTCTTCTTATGGTATCACTTATCTCTGGAATTCTGCCCTCATGATCCAGTAGTTGTTTATCTCTTTTTTTCTGAGCTTCTTTATTTCCCATCATTTGGTCTTCTATATCACTGAGTCTCTCTTCTGCCTCACTTATCCTAGCAGTTAGCACCCCCCTTTTTGATTGCACCTCATTAATAGCCTTTTTGATTTCGACTTGGTTAGATTTTAGTTCTTTTATTTCTCCCGAAAGGGTTTCTCTAATAATTTCCATGCTTTTTACAAGCCCAGCTAGTATCTTTAAAGTCATCATTCTGAACTCTAGGTCTGACATCATACTAATGTCCATATTGAGTAGGTCCCTGGCAGTTGGTACTGCCCCTTGTTCTTTTTGTTGAGGTGATTTTTTCCATCTTGTCATTTTGTCCAGAGGAGAATAGGTGAATGAGAGAACAAACTGCTGGCAGAGTAACAATGTCTCCAGAAAAATATACTCTAAAGAAGCCAGAAAAGACCTGAAACTAGGGGAAAAGAAAAGGAACAAAAGAAAAAAGATAAAGATAAAGATAAAAACAAACAAACAAAAAACAGAATATGATCAAATATGATCAGGCTGGTGCATAGGTCAGTGCCACACACTAGATTTTGGGTGTATTTTGGTCTTTTAGAAGAAAGTGCCTCCCAAAATTTTAAAGAAAGAAAAACTTATATATGTACAAAATAAGGATTGATACAATGAAGGATGGAATATGACTGTAAAGATGAAAATTATAAAAAATTTTATAAAAGGAATTGATAAGATAAGAAGTTGTTTGAAAAAAGAAAGAAGAGGGTTTAAAAAGAAAAAAAAAGGGAGAGAATGTGATCAGGCAGGAGACTACAACAAAGCCATACACTAGAGATTTAGGATATATTTTGATCTGTTAGAAGAAACTGTATCTCAAAATTTAAAAAAGAGAATGACTTACATATATATGCCAAAAATAAGGTAACTACTATGAAGGGATAGAATATGACTTTAAAAATGAAAAATAAAAATGTTTTTTTAAAAAAGGCATTGATAAGGGGCACCTGGGTGGCTCAGTCGTTAAGCACCTGCCTTCAGCTCGGGTCATGATTCCAGGTCCTGGGATCGAGCCCC
>NW_027927322.1:0-225 GCF_054177405.1 Leptonychotes weddellii
CCCATTGAGGAGTGGGAGTGAGGCCTGTGCTCTTCTCAGCCTCCTTCTGGCCACTTTGCGGCTGGCAGCCTTCTCTCCTGTGCCTGCTGCGTGGATTTCTGCAAACCTGCACCCTGTCCGGCTGCTGCAGCCCCGCCCAGAGGAGAGCACTCTTGGGAAAGGGAAATGGCCTCTCGGTGAATGACGGGGGAAGGGAGACATCCCTGTGCGTTGCGGCTTCCTTAC
>NW_027927323.1:0-225 GCF_054177405.1 Leptonychotes weddellii
GGACCAGGCGGCTTCGGGAGGTTGTGAGTGGGCGGAGGGGCGGGGAGGCATTTTCAGTTCCCAGAGACTCGGCCTCTCCCCACTTTGCGCCCCCACCGGGCTACGCCCGGCCAGCTCTCGGTTTTCGGACTCCCATTTCCCAGACTCGACTGCCTGTTTTCATACCAGCGGTGCCAAGACACCAGCCCAGACGGCCGGCAGAAACGGCCACATGTCAGAGCTCAG
>NW_027927324.1:0-225 GCF_054177405.1 Leptonychotes weddellii
ATGTGTACAGTGAAAAGGCTCATTTCCACCCCTTTCTCATCTGCCAGGTACCCACCTCCGGTAGCCATTTTTATTAGTTTTTGTGTGTGTATTATCCTAGATTTTCTTTATGCAAAATACAAATATATATGCTTATTTGTTCCTTTCCCACTCTAAAAGGTAGTCTACAACTTATATTCTTTTGCACCTTGCTTTGTGCATTTATGCAAAAACCATACTTAACCA
>NW_027927325.1:0-225 GCF_054177405.1 Leptonychotes weddellii
AAAATGTCCTACACTGGCCATTGGGACTTTTCTTGTACCTATAAAAAGTTAATATGATTTCTTCAATCCTAATCAAATCTTAATTAAATGAAGAATGTTTTGTTTGACCAGAATCATGAAGAAAAGAACAATAATATGAATGTCTTTAGAGAGTTTGTCACAATGGATACCACTTCCTGTTGCTATTCATTTGGACCGTGCTTTTTGTGTCAGAGAAATCACTCC
>NW_027927326.1:0-225 GCF_054177405.1 Leptonychotes weddellii
GGACATCTAGGGCTCCCGGCACAACACCCGTGTGGCCGCCTCCCAGACATGGACCTCCCGAACCCACCTGGATGGCATCTGCGGCCTTCCTCCAAGGCCAGTGGCTTCCACTCACCTGCCATGGTTGAATCCACATGGAGACCCTGGCCACCACGGCCCACTGAAAGACACAAGGGGACCAGGGTTGTTAAGCAATGGCTCCCTGGCAGGCGTCCTGGGAGGGGC
>NW_027927327.1:0-225 GCF_054177405.1 Leptonychotes weddellii
GCCTGTACCGAGCACCACCTCCGAACCGGGCGTTGTGCCAAGTGCACCATCACGATCCATCCCATGTCACCTCTCAGGCCTGTGCCATAAGCACTATGATCTCCCGTTTTCCAGATAAGGAAACCGAGGCACGGAGAGATTAGGAGACTTGCCCAAGGTCACAGATCTGGGAGACGAGGCTGGGACTGATTCCCACCCCGACGGGCCTACCCCAATACCTGCACC
>NW_027927328.1:0-225 GCF_054177405.1 Leptonychotes weddellii
TTTTTCCCCTCATTAGCAAAAGTAGCTTACAACTAGTGACAAATTTTATCAGGTCCATTATGATCCTCAAACTTTTTTTTTTTTTTAAAGATTTTATTTATTTATTTGAGAGAGAGAGAATGAGAGAGAGAGAACACATGAGAGGGGATAGGGTCAGAGGACGAAGCAGACTCCCTGCCGAGCAGGGAGCCCGATGCGGAACTCGATCCCGGGACTCCAGGATCA
>NW_027927329.1:0-225 GCF_054177405.1 Leptonychotes weddellii
CTTTTTGGCTGGACACCTGAAGTTTTGCCTTGTTAATGTAAATTAATGCCCCCTGTAACAACTGTAAATGTCAGTCGTGACTGTTGGAGAAAGAGGATGGAGAATGTCAGAGAAAATGGACAACATAGCTAGCCCCTTATGGATGGGACAGAGGGAGGGTGGAAATCTGTCCAGCAACATTCGCGCGCACGCACACACATGCATTCACACACACTTCTTGTCTAT
>NW_027927330.1:0-225 GCF_054177405.1 Leptonychotes weddellii
AGTACAAGTAGTTGAATAGGTTAGCTTTCATACATTTTCTAGAAATATATAATGTTCATGGTATATAAATTTTTTAGAACACAGAAAACCATTTCCCAATCCATTTTTCAAAATCAGTATAACCCTGATATCAAAAGTTAGTAAAGAGATCACACATACACAACTACAAACTAGACTCAAATATAAACAGGTGAATAAATACAAAGTCATATAAGGGCACATGAA
>NW_027927331.1:0-225 GCF_054177405.1 Leptonychotes weddellii
CCAGCCTGGCCGTCGATGATGACCCGATGGCCACGTGAGGGGACCCAGGTTCCCACTGAACTCTACTCAGATGTCACAGGAGTGCGGAAAGAAGTGATGGCCTCTGAGGGCCAAGCCTGGAAGAGGGACCAGCTGAGCTGAGTCCTGAGAAAGGAGTCGCGTTTGCCAGGGGGGACGGGAGGGAGAGGGCGCTGCAGGCAGGTGGCTGGCCGGCCCCCACTCGCG
>NW_027927332.1:0-1340 GCF_054177405.1 Leptonychotes weddellii
GTTGAATCACAGCGGAGCAAGATGGCGGAGGAGTGGGAGACCTGGATTTCGTCTCCTCTCAGGAATTCAGGTGGATAGGGATCAAACCATTCTGAACACCTACAAACCCAACAGGAGATGGAAGAAAAGAATAGCAACAACTCTCAGAACAGAAAAGCGACCACTTTCTGGAAGGTAGGACATGCGGAGAAGTGAATCCGAGGCGATATTCGGGAGGATATGTGGTGGGGCAGGGGCCTCCATCGGCCGCTTCTGGCACGTGATAGAGCCGCGGAGCACAAAATCGGAACATTTAGAAGTCGGCTCCGCTGAGGGACATCACTCCGGGGGCTAAGTGGGGGGTGGATCCCTCGTGGGACAGCGTGGTCACAGGACCCTCGGGGTCACAGAAAGACTGGGGTGCCTGAGTGGGGCAGAGCTCCCAGGGATAGGAGCGGGGAAGCCAGCTGCAGAGACAGAGCCGAGGTGAGGGCTCCCAGCTCAGGGTTGCCATAAACCGTGATCTGCGGCACAGTCGGGCCACTGCTCCTCCAGGAGGGACCGAACAAGTGGCAGATCCAGGGAGACTCCCCTTCCTCCCCCGGGAGGAGCGGCGCGGGAATGCACCGCAGGGATCTGCTGGGTTTTGAGACTCCACACGGGGTCGGGTGCCAGAGATAGAAACGTGCGGTGACAGGCCTGGTGAACATGGAGTGTGGCCGGAGACAGGGGAGACGGGAGTGACTGGTGGCTTTCCTCTGAGAGCGCACTGAGGAGCAGGGGCCCCGAGTTCTCGTCTCCTCCAGGCAGAGATTGGGAGGCCGCCATTTTCACTCTCCACCTCTAAAGCTGTACGGAAGCTTGCAGGGAACAAAAGCTCCAGAGAGCAATCCAGAGCAGATTACTTTGCCCGGACCCAGCAAGGGTGGGGCAATTCCGCCTCCCGCAAAGACATTTGGAAACCACGGCAACAGGCCCCTCCCCAGAAGATCAGCAAGAACAGCCAGCCAAGACCAAGTTTACCGATCAATGAGAACGGCAGAACTCCAGCGCTAGGGGAATACTGCCATAGAATTCATGCCTTTTTTACCATGATTCTTTAGTCTTTCAAGGTTAATTTTTTTTTAACTGTCTTTTTTTTTTTTTTTGAATTTTTCTTTTTCTCTTTTTCAACGCACTTCTTACCAATCCCTTTTTTTAAAAAACACTTTTATTTTTCATTTTTAGAGTCATATTCTATCCCTTCAAAGTAGTTACCCATATTTTTGGCATATATATATAAGTTGTTCTCTCTTTAAAATTTTGAGATACTTTCTTCTAACAGATCAAAATATACCCTAAAACTCTAGTGTATGGTTTTT
>NW_027927333.1:0-225 GCF_054177405.1 Leptonychotes weddellii
TTGGGACGATGAGACAGACATGGCCCAGCTGGAGGCCTGCGTGCGCTCCATCCAGTTAGACGGGCTGACCTGGGGGGGCTCCAAGCTGGTGCCCGTGGGCTACGGCATCCGTAAGCTACAGATCCAGTGTGTGGTGGAGGACGACAAAGTGGGGACCGACCTGCTGGAGGAGGAGATCACCAAGTTCGAGGAGCACGTGCAGAGTGTCGACATTGCTGCTTTCAG
>NW_027927334.1:0-225 GCF_054177405.1 Leptonychotes weddellii
TAAAATCTTTTAAAAAAATGGGGGGCGCAGAGCAAGATGGCGGAGGAGTAGGAGACCTGGATTTCGTCTCCTCTCAGGAATTCAGCTGGATAGGGATCAAACCATTCTGAACACCTACAAACTCAACAGGAGATCGAAGAAAAGAAGAGCAACAACTCTCTCATCAGAAAAGCGACCACTTTCTGGAAGGTAGGACGTGCGGAGAAGTGAATCCGAGGCGATATT
>NW_027927335.1:0-225 GCF_054177405.1 Leptonychotes weddellii
ACCTTTCTGTGCCCACCTGCTTGCGCCCACCTGCCTGCGCCCACCTGCCTGCGCCCACCTGCTTGCGCCCACCTGCCTGCATCCACCCACTTGCGCCCACCTTTCTGTGCCCACCTGTCTGCGCCCACCTGCCTGCATCCACCCACTTGCGCCCACCTGCCTGCATCCACCCACTTGCACCCACCTGCCTGCGCCCACCCACTTGCGCCCACCTTTCTGTGCCCA
>NW_027927336.1:0-225 GCF_054177405.1 Leptonychotes weddellii
GCCCAAGCGCTCTCCAAGCCACACCGGACGGGGTCCAGGCCCTCTGCGTGGAAGGCAGAAGTTTGAGCTGGTGCGAGGTCACAGGGAAGTCGCGTGGAGGCCTGCCCTTGCTCCTGGCACGGCCATCACCAACCAGGGGCCTTGAAAGGAGTCTCTTAACTGTTCTCCACTAAGGCCGGCTTTTCTAAAAAGCACCTTATGTCAGACTTTTTGATCTCGGGACCA
>NW_027927337.1:0-225 GCF_054177405.1 Leptonychotes weddellii
ATACTTGCAACATTACTTGAGCCATCTTTTTTTTTTTTTTTAAGATTTTATTTATTTATTTGAGACAGAGAGAATGAGAGAGAGAGCACATGAGAGGGGGGAGGGTCAGAGGCAGAAGCAGGCTCCCTGCCGAGCAGGGAGCCCGATGCGGGACTCGATCCCGGGACTCCAGGATCATGACCCGAGCCGAAGGCAGTCGTTTAACCAACTGAGCCACCCAGGCGC
>NW_027927338.1:0-225 GCF_054177405.1 Leptonychotes weddellii
CCAGGGTCCTGGGATCGAGCCCCGCATCGGGCTCCCTGCTCTGTGGAAAGCCTGCTTCTCCCTCTCCCACACCCCTGCTTGTGTTCCTGCTCTCGCTATCTCTCCCTCTGTCAAATAAATAAATAAAAATCTTAAAAAAAAAAAAGACTTTGTTAAATTAAATAGACAGATCTGAATCAATCACATGTCAGAGTTTAGGATATTTTTATTTTTAGTATTTTATCT
>NW_027927339.1:0-225 GCF_054177405.1 Leptonychotes weddellii
TTTATCTTGATGAGGTCCCGATAGTTTCTTTTTTTTTTTTTTTAAGATTTTATTTATTTATTTGACAGAGAGAGACACAGCGAGAGAGGGAACACAGCAGGGGGAGAGGGAGAGGGAGAAGCAGGCTTCCCGCAGAGCAGGGAGCCCGATGCGGGGCTCAATCCCAGGACCCTGGGATCATGACCTGAGCCGAAGGCAGACGCTTAACCAACTGAGCCACCCAGG
>NW_027927340.1:0-225 GCF_054177405.1 Leptonychotes weddellii
TCACATCTTCTTTATCCATTCATCTGTTGATGGACATCTTGGCTCTTTCCATAGTGTGGTTATTGTGGACATTAATGCCCTCTTTAAAAAGCTGAAACTAGTACTGATTTTTCCCTCTTTGAACTTTAAGGTGAATATGCTTTATTAAGGGAAATTTAATGTTATGGGAAGAAAAGATTCACAATGCTGATCAATGAGGAATAGAGGGGGTCCTAAGGTAAATGC
>NW_027927341.1:0-225 GCF_054177405.1 Leptonychotes weddellii
GAAACAGATTTTCAAACTAATTCTATAAGAATTAGAAATAAAGCAGATTTTCAAACTAATTCTGTAAGAATTAGAAATAAAACAGTTCTATATTTATGAAATAGCTTAATCAATAATCTACAATCAATTTTGTCAATCAACCTTGACAAAAAAGGTTCATTAGAGAATTTTTAAAAATTTTAAGGAAGCATTAATACCAATTTCTTAGAGACTCTTAGAGAATAG
>NW_027927342.1:0-225 GCF_054177405.1 Leptonychotes weddellii
GATTTGCAGGTGTGATTAATCTGAGACTCACGCGGTGGAGAGTTCTGGATTAAACAGGTGAATCCACTGTAATCACTAGCGTCCTTTAAGAGGGAGGCAGGCAGCTCAGACTCTGAGGAGGCTTTGCGATCCTGGAGGTTGAGGGTCTGGGCGTCTCTAGCAGCCGAGAAGGTGGGGAAACCAGCCTCTCCCGTGAAGCTAGGGGAGGAACACGGGCCTTGATTT
>NW_027927343.1:0-1340 GCF_054177405.1 Leptonychotes weddellii
TTTTTTAAAGATTTTTATTTATTTATTTGACAGAGAGAGAGATAGCGAGAGCAGGAACACAAGCAGGGGGAGTGGGAGAGGGAGAAGCAGGCTTCCTGCCGAGCAGGGAGCCCGATGTGGGACTCGATCCCAGGACCCTGGGATCATGACCTGAGCCGAAGGCAGACGCTTAACGACTGAGCCACCCAGGCGCCCTGATATTTTCATGTCTATGCAGATATAAGTAAAATTATGGAGCAAAATATAAGCATAAACATAAGTAGGTAAAACTCAAACACCATTTCACATCACTGCATTTAGGGTCTACATTATAGATAGGAAATAATTTCTGCAGAGAATAGTTCACAGAACATCTTATACTAGCACTTTCCAGGGAACTTATTAGAAGTATATCTGTTTATGAAAAATAATAATTAATTTTAATATACAGAGACTACATCAATTCATTATTTAGCAAATATTTGCGAATCTATGATATCATCACATTTGTTGTGCAATCCCATTTGCAATTGCATCAAAAAGAATAAAGTATCTAGGAATAAATTTAACCAAGGATGTAAAAGACTTGTATATTGAAAACCACAAGAAATTAATGCAAGATTTTGAAGAAGCCACAAATACATGGAAGGATATTCCATGCTCATGAATTGGAAGAATTAATATCGTTAAGATGTCCATACTACCCAAAACAATCCACAGAATCAGTGCAATTCCTATCAAAATTCCAATGACATTTTTTATAGAAACAGAACAAACAATTCTGAAATTTGTATGGAACCATAAAAAACCCTGAGTACCCTAAGCAATCTTAAGAAGGAAGAACAAAACTGGAGACATCACACTGCCTGATTTCAAACTATATTACAAAGCTATAGTAGTTAAAACAGTATGGTATTGGAGTAAAAACAGACACATAGATCAATGGAACAGAATAGAGAGCCCAGAAATAAACCCACACATATATGTCAACTAATTTGTGATAAAGGAGCCATGAATATACAACGAGAAAGGGACAGTTTCTTTTTTTTTAATTTAATTTAATTTTATTATGTTATGTTAGTCACCATACAATACAGCATTAGTTTTGATGTAGTGATCCATGATTCATTGTTTTTGTATAACACCCAGTGCTCCATGCAGTACGTGCCCTCCTTAATACCCATCACCAGGCTAACCCATCCCCCCACCCGCCTCCCCTCTAAAAACCTCAGTTTGTTTCTCAGAGTCCATAGTCTCTCATGGTTCATCTCTCCCTCCAATTCCCCCCCCCATTTTTCCCTTCCTTCTCCTAATGTCCTCCACGCTATTCCTTATGTTCCACAAATAAGTGAAACCATATG
>NW_027927344.1:0-225 GCF_054177405.1 Leptonychotes weddellii
GTCGGCAAATCAAGCCACCAACAACGATTGCTTGTGCACCTCCCTTTATTGCTTCTGCAACGTCCTCAGATTTTCAGTCAGAATTCCAAATTAAGCTATTGTATCTGGAACCCAGCTTTCGAAACCCTGTCTTCAAATAGCGAGATTCGGCTCCCTCCCACACTGTGATGTGAAAATCTGAGTACAGGGAGCTCTAAAGGAGCAGAGCTCCCTTTGCTGAGGCCA
>NW_027927345.1:0-225 GCF_054177405.1 Leptonychotes weddellii
TCACACAGAAGATTTTCTCTTGTGGGCTGCACACCTATCATGCCTTTGCCTTGAACCAACACAGTGGTTCTTAACTTCTTTTTACACCATGAACTCCTTCGAGAAGTTGATGCAAACTACCTTCCCTTTCCCTAGAAAATGCATATAAGCAAATCTGCACAAAATGTCTACAACGTCAAAAGGTTCATGCCAGTCACCTTATGACATAAAAAATTTAGTTAATTT
>NW_027927346.1:0-225 GCF_054177405.1 Leptonychotes weddellii
TTGAAATCTTGGGTAAATTCCTGACCTCTGTGAATAATTAGTGTCAGTTTTTTAAATAAAGAAACACAATTGCACTACTAATTATTTACCCCAAAGATACATAGTGAAAAGAAGGGGCACATGCACCCCAATGTTCACAGCAGCAATGTCCACAATAGCCAAACTGTGGAGGGAGCCAAGATGCCCTTCAACGGACGAACAGATAAAGAAGATGTGGTCCATATA
>NW_027927347.1:0-225 GCF_054177405.1 Leptonychotes weddellii
CAGAGGTCCGTTGTTGGATGAATGCGAACATTTACAACTTTATTAGCTAATTGGATGATGAGTGTGGAGAGCAACTCTGAAAAATTGTCGCTTTGAAGAAAACAGAAGAAACACACCATATTGTCAGCACTGGGCAATGCCTTACAGATGGCTTAATCTGACCCTCTACTTTTCATATGAGAGGACTGGGGTCCAGAGAGGTCACAGCAATTCAGATTGAGTAAT
>NW_027927348.1:0-225 GCF_054177405.1 Leptonychotes weddellii
TGTAAGTAATGTTGCAGTCAACATAGGCATGCACGTATCCCTTTGAATTAGTGTCAAACTGTTATTTTGAATACGAAAAGGGACATAAACCCATAAGATCTGATTTTTTTTTAAAGATTTTTATTTATTTATTGAGAGAGATAGTGATAGAGAGAGAGCATGAGAGGGGGAGAGTCAGAGGGAGAGGCAGACTCCCCGCCGAGCAGGGAGCCCAATGCGGGACTC
>NW_027927349.1:0-225 GCF_054177405.1 Leptonychotes weddellii
TGCCCCTCTTCAGGGAGTACTTTCCTGAACTTGAAGCATTTCACGTGTTCTCCACGACACACCTTTGTCCTCTTAAAAGATCCAAATGTCACCTGAAACCCAGTCAGGTGAAAAAAACTCAAGGTTTACAATATCGTCTCTTTGTAAAGCTACGCAGTAATTACAGAGCGTCAAAGGAGGGTTTGCATTTGTCTTGTCCGTGCCTTGTTTTTCTTTGATAAAATG
>NW_027927350.1:0-225 GCF_054177405.1 Leptonychotes weddellii
TTAAGAGCATTTAGTAATGGGAAAGTCATCTTTGAGTACTCTAACCACAAATGGCTCCACGACTTGGAGAAAAAAATTCTGCAGAAAGGAAAGGCTGGGCTTTGTGTGGAAGAATGACGAGGGTCCAAGGGGCTTACTGGGTCCTTCCACGGGCCTGGACACTCACTGCATGCCAGCCATGTCCCAGGTGCTAGGCCCAGGGTGACAAGATCAGGGACTGCCCCA
>NW_027927351.1:0-225 GCF_054177405.1 Leptonychotes weddellii
TAAAGTTTTGTCAATTTTATTAATCTTTTCGAAGAACCAACTCTTAGTTTTGTTCATTTTTTCTGTTGTTTTTCCGTCCTCTATTTCATTTTTTATGCTCTAATCTTTGCTCATGTAGAAGTGTTCAAATGTAGTAGTCCCACCACAACCAATTAATCAGAATCCCTGGGCCCAGGCAGCAGCTTTTGTAAAAACACCTCCTCAGGTGATTCCAATGTACAGCTA
>NW_027927352.1:0-225 GCF_054177405.1 Leptonychotes weddellii
AAGCCGGACACTTTGAGCAGGGCACACCCCGCGTGTCCCGTGGGTCCTGTGCGTCCTGAGCAGCTCTGGCCTCGGGCCACCTGCAGCTCCGCACTCGGGTGGGCTGCAAAGCCAGGAGACAGAAGGAGCAGGAAAGCCAACAGCCCCTGAGGGGAGCCTGATTGCAGTTGGTTTCTTGAAACTACTTCCTAGTGGAGCGCGTTGGATGAAAGACAAACAGGAGGT
>NW_027927353.1:0-225 GCF_054177405.1 Leptonychotes weddellii
TAATAAATAAATAAATAAAATCTTTAAAAAAAAAAAAGTATATTCTTTCAACTATCAAATTACAGATCATGCATTTAAAACTCTAAATGATGTTAATGTATCTTTTCCAAAAAGAAGAAAACTTCTATAAAATATGGAGAAATTTTTATTTTTTTATTTTTAATATTTTTATTTATTTATTTGAGAAAGAATGAGAGTGCGAGAGATCACAGAGGGTGAGGGAGA
>NW_027927354.1:0-1340 GCF_054177405.1 Leptonychotes weddellii
TCAATGAAATAGAAACCAAACAACAGTAGAACAGATCAACCAAACTGGGAGCTGATTCTTTGAAAGAATTAACAAGATTGATAAACCCCTGGCCAGACTTATCAAAAAGAAAAGAGAAAGGACCCAAATAAATAAAATCATGAATGAAAGAGGAGAGATCACAACCAACACCAAAGAAATACAAACAATTATAAGAACACATTATGAGCGACTATATGCCAACAAATTAGATAATGTGGAAGAAGTGGATGCATTCCTAGAGATGTATCAACTACCAAAACTGAACCAGGAAGAAATAGAAAACCTGAACAGACCTATAACCACTAAGGAAATTGAAGCAGTCATCAAAAATCTCCCAACAAACAAAAGCCCAGGGCCAGATGGCTTCCCAGGGGAATTCTACCAAGCATTTAAAGAAGAATTAATATGTATTCTTCTGAAACTGTTCCAAAAAACAGAAATGAAAGGAAAACTTCCAAACTCGTTTTATGAGGGCACCATTACCTTGATCCCAAAACAAGACAAAGACCCCGTCAAAAGGAGAATTACAGACCAAGATCCTTGATGAACATGGATGCAAAAATTCTCACCAAAATACTACCAATAGGATCCAACAGTACTTTAAAAGGATTATTCACCACGACCAGGTGGGATTTATCCCTGGGCTGCAAGGTTGGTTCAACATCCATAAATCAATAAATATGATACAATACATTAATAAAAGAAAGAACAAGAACTATATGATCCTCTCAATAGATGCAGAAAAAGCATTTGACAAAGCACAGAATCTTTTCTTGATCAAAACTCTTCAGAGTATAGGGATAGAGGGTACATAACTCAATATCATAAAAGCCATCTATGAAAAACCCACAGCGAATATCATTCTCAATGGGGAAAAACTGGGAGCTTTCCCCCTAAGGTCAGGAACATGACAAGGATGTCCACTATCACCACTGCTATTCAACATAGTACTAGAAGTCCTAGCCACAGCAATCAGACAAAAAAATGAAATAAAAGGCATCCGAATCAGCAAAGAAGTCAAACTCTCACTCTTTGCAGATGATAAGATACTTTATGTGGAAAACCCAAAAGACTCCACCCCAAAACTGCTAGAACTCATACAGTGATTCAGTAAAGTGGCGGGATATAAAATCAATGCACAGAAATCAGGGGAATTCCTATACAGCAACAACAAGACTGAAGAAAGAGAAATTAAGGAGTCGATCCCATTTACAATTGCACCCAAAACCATAAGGTACCTAAGAATTAATCTAACCAAACAGGCAAAGAATCTGTACTCAGAAAAATATAAAATACTCATGAAAGAAATTGAGGAAGAC
>NW_027927355.1:0-225 GCF_054177405.1 Leptonychotes weddellii
ACCAAATCTACCTATGAAAAGATAGGTATTTTTATCTCACTCACTTGGGTTCCCACATTCAGCTATTTGTCATTCGTTCCTTTATTGTGCACAGCATTGTCACAAAATCCAAATCCCTTCTTAAGTCTACAGAAAATTCCTCACAGGTAAAAATATCAGCCCCCACTTCTGCGGCACTTCCTATGTGTCAGATACTGTGTGTACCATTTGCATATTTAAATCGAA
>NW_027927356.1:0-225 GCF_054177405.1 Leptonychotes weddellii
TCTGGGATCTGGAGACAGTAGCCCTTGGAAGTGGAAGGAGGTGGCACGTGTCGGTGGTCTGACCCATTCTTGTCATCTAAATCTGTTTTTGTGAGTCATTAAGTACAGATGGAAATGACAAAGCCCTGCCCTCACCATGTGGCCTTCATCCCCACCCCGCCCAGAAGGGCATCTTGGTGAAACCCGCTCTGGAGACACCTGGGGGCCACACTGCTGGCTCAGTCA
>NW_027927357.1:0-225 GCF_054177405.1 Leptonychotes weddellii
TAAGAGCATACATTAGTGTAATTCTTTTATAGTCTGAAAGCATATGTTGTATGATTTCTATTCTTTAAATTTGTTAAGGTATTTTACAGCCCAGAATATGGTCTGTCCCGGTACATATCCAGGATCATATTTTGGAAAATACTGCTAGATTGTTGCCATCATAACAATTTATGTACTATACCAAGATGACAACTCTGAGACAGCATCTTCATTTTTCAATGAGAT
>NW_027927358.1:0-225 GCF_054177405.1 Leptonychotes weddellii
AAGGACACTGACCACGGTGGCCGGCAGAGTGACCGCTCTGCCTACGTCACCCCTGATTTCCCTTCTGACCGTGACCGCTGTCATCCTGGTCATTCCTGGAGCCAGATTCAGGCTGCGGCAGGTCCGGACAGAGCTTCAGAGCCAGGTGAGCTGGCCCGGTGGGGGCCCGGGGGCCGCGTCTGAGGCAGGTCCCGGAGCCCTGGGGGCAGGAACAGAATCTCAGCG
>NW_027927359.1:0-225 GCF_054177405.1 Leptonychotes weddellii
GAGTTGCCTGGGTATCTCAGTGGGTTGAGCATTAGACTCTTGATTTCGTCTCAGGTCATGATCTTGGGGTCTGGGATGGAGCCCCATATAGGGCTCCGTGCTTATCATGGAGCCTGCTTGAGATTCTCTCTCTCTCCCTCTGCCCCTCCCCCCACAACGTACATGCTCTCTAAAATAATTTTTTTAATCAAAAAAAAAGAAGCATCTGGTGAGAATTTTATATCC
>NW_027927360.1:0-225 GCF_054177405.1 Leptonychotes weddellii
ATTAACAAAAGAATTTAAAAAAATGCAAAAAAAAAAAATAATGAACTAACTGCCAAGAACTCTAACGTTTCTTTACTGTATTTGCCAGCTAACAAGCTAGAGTCTCCTGGGTCAGAGACAAGGAACTTTCTTATGCATAACAATAGCAGTAGCCAGAGTAGCATGGGTTCCCTGAACCCCCAATTCAAACAGGACACTACGAAGAGGGCTCATCCAATACTTTAT
>NW_027927361.1:0-225 GCF_054177405.1 Leptonychotes weddellii
TTTTTTTCTTTCTTTTTTCTTTTTTTAATTTTATTTTATTATGTTATGTTAATCACCACAATTACATCATTAGTTTTTGATGTAGTGTTCTGTGATTCACTGTTTGCGTATAACACCCAGTGCTCCATTCAATACGTGCCCTCTTTAATACCCATCACCAGGCTAACCCCTCCCTCCACCCCCCTCCCCTCTAGAACCCTCAGTTGTTTCTCAGAGTCCATCGTC
>NW_027927362.1:0-225 GCF_054177405.1 Leptonychotes weddellii
CAGCAGGTGACACCCCAGTTCAGTGGGGCTCCTAGCAAGTGTGTCCCAGTGAGGCTAGATGACCTGTTTCAGATCCCCAGCAGGTGACGTCCCCAACCGCCGAGGTTCCCAGAAGGTGAGGCCCCTCAGGAGGTGAGGCCCCTGGCAGCTAAGGTCCCTAGAGCCGATGTCCTGGCAGCACAGTGCGGGTGGGTGAAGTCCCAGGTAAATGCGATCCCAGCAGGT
>NW_027927363.1:0-225 GCF_054177405.1 Leptonychotes weddellii
CGCCTGGGTGGCTCAGTCGTTAAGCGTCTGCCTTCGGCTCAGGTCATGATCCCGGGGTCCTGGGATCAAGCCCCGCATCGGGCTCCCTGCTCCGCGGGAAGCCTGCTTCTCCCTCCCCCACTCCCTCTGCTTGTGTTCCCTCTGTCGCTGTGTCTCTCTCTGTCAAATAAATAAATAAAATCTTTAAAAAAAAAAAAAAGGAAATACTGGGTTATTTAAAAACTG
>NW_027927364.1:0-225 GCF_054177405.1 Leptonychotes weddellii
TGACTTTTAAATTATTTCTCTTGTTCCTTTTTTTTGGACTGATTTTTCTTAAGCAAATACGTGCTAAAAATGTTATAAAAAAACTGACCAGGTTTTACAAATGACTATATACAACCTTTCAATGCACCTACCTGCTACCACACGTCCCTCGGGCTGTGACAGTCTTACAGTATCTGTCCTCAGGGTCCATTAAATTACTCGAGGTGGGGATTACACTCTCTATCT
>NW_027927365.1:0-1340 GCF_054177405.1 Leptonychotes weddellii
GGGATGGGGTGGCTGGGTGATAGACATTGGGGAGGGTATGTGCTATGGTGAGCACTGTGAATTCTGTAAGACTTTTGAATCACAGACCTGTACCTCTGAAACAAATAATACATTATATGTTAAAAAAGAAAATAGTAGGAAGGAAGAAATGAAGGGGGGAATCAGTGTGGGAGACGAACCATGAGAGACTATGGACTCTGAGAAACAAGCTGAGGGTTCTAGAGGGGAGGGAGGTGGGGGGATGGGTTAGCCTGGTGATGGGTATTAAAGAGGGCACGTACTGAATGGAGCACTGGGTGTTATATGCAAACAATGAATCATGGAACACTACATCAAAAACTAAGGATGTAATGTATGGTGATTAATGTAACATAATAAAATTTAAAAAAAGAATTAAATTAGGTATATTTATTAATAACCCCCCAAAAGCAAGAGGCACTCACTGTTCTGGAGGTTGTACTTAATCTTTTGTGGGTCCCCTACCTTCTACACTCCCTATTTTGGACAGAGTTCTGGGTAACATGGTCAAAGTCTGATCCTGAGACATTAGGGAATGTGAAGAAAGATGTACTTTCACTGCATGAGGGTATACACATATTTAGGGGCTCCTAAACACTTAATATACATCAAAAATTTCAGTTATAATACAAAGTACACTAATGTCAATAAGGGAGCATGTATGTAGATTTGTTTTTTTCTTTTCTTTTCTTTTTAAATTTTATTATGTTATGTTAGTCACCATACAATATACATCATTAGTTTTTGATGTGGTGATCCATGATCCATTGTTTTCGTATAACACCCAGTGCTCCATGCAGTACATGCCCTCCTTAATACCCATCATGGGGCTAAACATCCTCCCACCCCCTTCCCCACTAAAACCCTGTTTGTTTCTCAGAGTCCATAGTCTCTCATGGATCATCTCTCGTTCCGATTTCCCTCCCTTCATTTTTCCCTTTCTTCTCCTAATGTCCTCCATGCTATTCCTTATGTTCCACAAATAAGTGACACCATATGATAATTGACTTTCTCTGCTTGACTTATTTCACTTAGCATAATCTCTTCCAATCCCATCCATGTTGATGTAAAAGTTGGGTATTCAAACTTTCTGATGGCTGAGTAATATTCCATTGTATATATGGACCACATCTTCTTTATCCATTCATCTGTTGAAGGGCATCTCGGCTCTTTCCACAGTTTGGCTATTGCAGACATTGCTGCTATGAACATTGGGGTGCATATGGCCCTTCTCTTCACTACATTTGTGTCTTTGGGGTAAATACCCAGGAGTGCAATTGCTGGGTCATAGGGTAGGTCTATTTTTAAATTTTTGAGGAACC
>NW_027927366.1:0-225 GCF_054177405.1 Leptonychotes weddellii
GCTCTCCCCTTGTGAGGCGTGTGTGTGGGGGGGTGACCCGTGCAACTTCCCTGGCTTCAGAGCCGGAAGTCCTGCATCCCGGAGCCTCTCTGAGCCGGGCGGACTTCGGACTCTGGTCACCCTAGAGTGTGCAGATGTGTGTGCGTGTGACCATGTGCACTCAGGGCGTGCGTGCATGTGTGCGTGCATCCAGGAGAGAGAGGAAAAGTGTCTCCTCCCGCAGGC
>NW_027927367.1:0-225 GCF_054177405.1 Leptonychotes weddellii
ATAAATAAAATCTTAAAAAAAAAATTGGCAGCCCAGAAAAAGAGGAACAGTGCCACACCCTGTGAGCCAGGCTGACCTGCAGTATCAGCTGGGACTCCTTGTGGGGTCCCTGATGAGGAAGGAGGGTTGGGGGTCCTGCAGGTTCACACATGGGGGCTCTGCAACCGAGGACCCTGGGGTCTGGATATTGAAGTGACACATGAATACCCACAGGCAGAGAAGGCC
>NW_027927368.1:0-225 GCF_054177405.1 Leptonychotes weddellii
GCCTGTACCGAGCACCACCTCCGAACCGGGCGTTGTGCCAAGTGCACCATCACGATCCATCCCATGTCACCTCTCAGGCCTGTGCCATAAGCACTATGATCTCCCGTTTTCCAGATTAGGAAACCGAGGCACGGAGAGATTAGGAGACTTGCCCAAGGTCACAGATCTGGGAGACGAGGCTGGGACTGATTCCCACCCCGACGGGCCTACCCCAATACCTGCACC
>NW_027927369.1:0-225 GCF_054177405.1 Leptonychotes weddellii
CTGCACCCAGGTGTCGGCCTCTGAAGTGTGGGCCCGTGGTTCATCTGTGCTCACACCCACTGTCTTATCTGACTCTTGTTCTAATGGGTTCTCCACTCCTGGCTTCATACTGAATCTCTGTGGGAACCCTTGAGAGATGTAGGCGATGGAGTCCACCCAGATCAATTCAGTCATGATACATGGGGCTAGGACACTCCCAGTAAATGTCAGAAGTTTCCCACGGGG
>NW_027927370.1:0-225 GCF_054177405.1 Leptonychotes weddellii
CATTTCAAAAGTCACCCATGGGAACGATGACCTGCTCTGAGTAAACCCTTGTGACCTTAATTCAGTTGGCAGAGGTGGAGGTGATGGAGAGAAAGCTCAGTTACGACTAGTTAAATTTCCTTCCTGGCCAGCTGGATGGGGACCTTAAACTGATTACATTTGGCTTAAGGAAATAAGTGATGTGACAATTCTACCTTCTTAAAGTGTGGAGTTCATTCAACTTAT
>NW_027927371.1:0-225 GCF_054177405.1 Leptonychotes weddellii
TCTGGCTCAATTGTCAGCTCAGTACTGGTGCTCTTCTTCCGGGATTTCAATACCTTCATGAATGATCCTTCTGCACTCCTTATAGATACTTCTTCACCTGTCAACAAAAAAGAGACTAGTTTTGACAATGAAAGACTGATAGTACAGCTTTTTGTCAGTCCACAGTCATATACCCCAAATAAATTAAGAATCAACAAATATTTGAGTACCATTTAGAGAGGAGAC
>NW_027927372.1:0-225 GCF_054177405.1 Leptonychotes weddellii
AACATGCAGCCAAGAATACTTTATCTGGCAAGGCTTTCATTTAGAATGGACGGAGAGATTCAAAGCTTCCACGACCAGCAGAAACTGAAAGAATATGTGACCACTAAGCCGGCCCTGCAAGAAATATTAAGGGGGCTTCTATAAAAGGAGAAAGACCCCAAGAATGATCTACAACAGAAATTTACAGAGACAATCTATAAAAACAACATCTTCACAGGCAACATG
>NW_027927373.1:0-225 GCF_054177405.1 Leptonychotes weddellii
GCCCCAAGGAAGCCAGCCAGACGCTTGGCCTTCCGTGGGACGCCTCCAGCACGGTGACCCCGACGGGCCCCCTGCGAGGACTCACAGGCCCCGGGGAGAGAAGCCCCGGCTCCTCGGTGTTCTGCCCGCTCCTGTGCCAACCACGCCTCCCACCACGCCGCTGGACTCGCCCACGCCGTCCTCCCGCCCGAGGTGCTCCGCTCCTTCCCTTCCAGGGATCCCTGC
>NW_027927374.1:0-225 GCF_054177405.1 Leptonychotes weddellii
AGATTGATCAGTTGTCTGGTTTCATGTGGGCATAACATAAAGCCTCACCAGCTTTTAGGAGAAAGAAATGTCTTTTATTTTTTCTTTAAATTTTTTTGTTACGTTAATCATCATACATTACATCATTAGTTTATGATGTAGTGTTCCATGATTCATTGTTTGTGCATAACACCCAGTGCTCCATGCAGAACGTGCCCTCTTTAATACCCATCACCAGGCTTACCC
>NW_027927375.1:0-225 GCF_054177405.1 Leptonychotes weddellii
GAGAGGCAGAGGGAGAGGGAGAGAGATTTTTTTTTTCTTTTTTAAAAAGGGAGAGGGAATCTTAAGCAGACTCTGCGCGGGAGCCCACGTGGGGCTCGATCCCACGACCCTGAGATCACGACCCTAAGGTCATGATCCTGAGAGCACGACCTGAGCTGAAACCAAGAGTCGGTCACTCAACCAACTGCGCCACCCAGGCGCCCCAGAAACAAGATTTTTTTAACA
>NW_027927376.1:0-12693 GCF_054177405.1 Leptonychotes weddellii
TCAGTGAGGTCATATGATACATGTCTTTCTCTTTTTGACTTATTTCACTCAACATAATACCCTCCAGTTCCATCCACGTCGTTGCAAATGGCAAGATCTCATTCCTTTTGGTGGCTGCATAATATTCCATTGTATATATATACCACATCTTCTTTATCCAGTCTTTTAACATGTAGTTTCTTTTCCCTTCTCTTCTGGTTTTCTATGTAGTTTGGTTGGCTTGACCCAACTCTTTGGCACCAGGCACTGGATGTAGTCCAAGCTTAGTAGAATTACCATATCCTTTTACCTCGCTTACTTGTTTTTGTTCTGGCTTGGAAAGGGCCAATCACCACCAAGATGTGTCAGGTCCAGTGACCCCTGCTACAATTTTTTGCTAAGAGTATTTACATTTTACCCCCACCGGAGTGGAGAAGTTAATATAAATCTCAGCTGCTAAAAACCATATTCCTTAACTGTCCATCTGTTAAGATACAGTCTATCCGCAGCAGGAGAAAAAGTCTAAAACACAAACTGTCTCAGGATGAAAGAAAAAACCCTTGATGAGATTTGAGTCCCCTAGATTTAGCTATGCCTAAAGCCAAGCCCATAGGATCTGGGCTTCTGACATTAACACAATAATCTCAACTAAAACACAAAATTTATGAAGTTTCCAAATGTCTTATTCAGTTTCAGCTCTGACTTTTTCAAGTTACCTAGAATAAGACTGGAAAAGTAATACTTATTAACTGTTCCAGTAAAGAATCCATGAGTTTCAAGAAAGGAACAAATTCTATTTTAAATGGTGAATGGTTATCAATTAGGTCCACTATGGTCTGACATACTTTCTTCAGAAATCTTCTGCTCATGGCAGTATAAACGAAATTTCAGAGTTTGAAGAGCATGCTGGCTCAAAATAGACTATAGCATCAAGTGGTCTGCAGCAGAAGTAATGAGTCTCTTGGCCCAAAGTGCTCTGGTTATGATTTATTTTGGCTGCTGTCAAGCCTCCTATATTTCTATAGTTTTTCAGTGAAACTGTGATCTAATAGTTTTTCAGTATGTTTTTTTTTTTTAAATTTTGTTTTATTATGTTATGTTAGTCACCATACATTACATCATTAGTTTTTGATGTAATGTTCCATAATTCATTGTTGGTGTATAACACCCAGTGTTCCATTCAATATATGTTTCTTTTCTACTTAAATCAGCAGAGGGTTTTTGTTCTTTGAGGTTATACCTGAGACAGTAAGTGGCAATTTCTTTAGATGGTATCTTTCCCACCTTCTACGGCTTTTGTCTACATTGAGATAGTGTCCTTTCAGATTTCTAAGAACACATACTACATTCTGGATGCCCAGTGTCCCCTCAGTTTTAACTTCTAGAAGCTAATAATTTGTAATGATGAAGGGTTTTTCACCTTGGCCAAGTACACCCAGTTAGTTTCTCCATCACGATATTCAAGATAGCCTTCTAAAACAGAAGCCTTATCACTTTTGGGGCTGGATACTGGTGATGCAACTTTGATCTCATTTCTACACTTGCTTTGCCCTTATTCTTATTTTGCTACTAACCTCCTAACTCCTGACAGCTGCTTTGAACTATGGGCAAAACATGCCTTGTACCCATTCTTTCGCTTCTCTCAGTTGTTGTCCACTTAACTTTGGACTATTCATAGTTTTCACTACTGTTTTTCAAGGAAATCCTGACTATCTCTTGTCCTGATTTTATGACCAGTGACTCCACTTAATGCCTCACTGTACAAATTCCATCCTCTTAAACTTTTGAGAACTTCTAGATCCTGTCTTGGATCCTGAAGGCTCTTAGCAACATTTTGCTTCCAGCATGGTAGGCTATCTTCGATTTCCACAGAAAGAGAGAGAAATGCTCATTCAAAAATTGCCTAATATTTTTGTAATGTTACTTAATGCACATAAAAGTGAAATTATACATGATAAATATCAAATAAGAAATTAAATATTACAAACATGGCTCAAACACCTCCTGTGTACCTCTACTTTCCAGATCTCATAAACTTTCTGTCTGCAAAAAACATTATCCCATGGAAACTTTTATGCAATGCCCATGCACAACTTTTACACTCTTAGAATCTATTTACCTGAACATTAAATAGGATTGGTTTCTAAAATATTCAACTTCATATAAATGGTATCACACGCTACAACTAGCATTTAAAATCAACACATTTGGTGGTGATTAATCTTGGAAAATCCTTGAAGATTTGGGTTGAGGGTATGCCCTTTTGGAGAATGTGTGCTTCCATCTCCAAAAAGCTCCACTGTGCGAACTTCTAAGGGTAAATTTTTACAAATTTGAGCCCTAAATCTATGTGAAAGTAGTCTTTGATTACAAAATCTCAAGTGAGTTTCTCCTCCCCAGCTCCAGTAAAGGTAGAATCAGAATATCCTTTCTACTAGTCCCATTTCGCCAAATAGAAGTATTTTTTCTTAGTTCATCCTTCAGTAAGTGGTGCAGGAAGACTGAGGTTGCCAATCAGTATGCCATCATGCAGAATGGGTTACAGGCCAGTACCAACAGCCACATCTTTTGATACCTGTGTGATTTTGTAAGTTTTTGTAATGCTATGGGATGGAAAAAGAATGAAAAACCATTGCTTTAGATGGCCCTCATGATGTGCAAAAAGCTCATTCCCAACTTAATACTCTGTCTAGAATCCAAGCCTCATCTTTCATTTGATACATGATCATTAAAATGCAAGCCTTTTGGTTACTAAGATTGACAGAGGCTCCCCTGCATCTACAGCTTCAGCTGACAGCTCTGGTTTCCTCCCTCCATTCTCGTAGCTCTTATACAGCATTACTGGTTGTTTGTGTTAGGATGTGGAAGTCAAGCTTGTAGATAGCTTGTCTATGGTGTTGCGAGAAACAGATATTTATTTTTTAGATTTCCTTTGATAATTGTTCATAGGTACCTTAAGCTATTAAATTTCCTTAAAGTTGAATATGGCTATTTCAAGTGACTGTTGTTGCTTATTAAAATTTGCAATGTATTATACAAAACTGAAGTGTGATTATTATAGCTATTGTTGATTATAAATGTGTTACAGTTCCTGTTTTATTCAATAATATTTAAGTTGTATATGTGCTGCCGAAGCGAGCACAATAATATTTAAGTTGGAAGGTAATATATAAGTTGGAAGGTCTACATATAAGCAATTGTGTAAAAGTAGAAAAAAATTAAGTTCTCTGAATATGCTACAAGATATCTCTGGATATCTTAGGCTTGTCTTTCCAATTGCCAAGATAAATCATCTTATCAATTGGTGATAAATTGATCTCTCATCATCTGTTGGTCTGAAAACATTTTCCTGAGAAAGTGGAAGCTACTCTCTCTTTCAAATATGTTCATCACCACAAATGAAAGGAGATGGACTCCCACTCATTAATTTTAATGACGATTAATAATCTCTACCACTTTCACTACAGTGTCCATATCAAGAAGATTGCTACTTATGAGTCCTCACTGCCAGATGTGCCAAACCAGATTCCCCGCAGAGGAAAACTATGAAAAATCCAATCAGGAACCTGAATTTTTCCAGAGAAAATGTGGCATAGAAAACAAATTAGGCCAGGAGCAGTTATAGGATGATGATTGAAGTCATGAAGGGCAGGACTGGCAGGTTTGCAGTGATAACAGCAGGTGTGTGGTTCTAGAGTAGGTACAGTGTGGGACTTGGTGAAGTAAGCAAGTGAAAACCCTGAAAGAGAGGGGACCACATAGGAAAGAATGAATCTCCAGAAACCTGGTATCTGTGCGTTAGAGCAGATATCTTGTCGAGGACACCTCCAAATGAAGAATTAGATACCCTGTACTGGCAGTCTTCAGAAGTATTAGATCTTTAACCTGATTTAGGTGTTTAACAGATTAAGCTTTCATAAAGAAGCCAGCAAACTAAAAATAGATCTGTGTGTGTCTATCCTTAAACAAATGCCCAACTGTTGAAATTGCTAGACATTTATAGTGAATCTTGAAATTGAGAACTGTGGATCTTCCAACTTCCTCCTAAATTATTTTGGTTATTCTAGGTAATTTTTATTATCTCATTTTAGAATCAGTTTGTCAATTTCTCAAAAAAAAAAGTATTACTGGGCTATGGATATAGATTTTACTGAAACTACAGATCAATCCAGGGAGAATAAAAATTCTTAGGATATTGTCTTTCAGGCTATGAATATGGGTATCTTTCTATCTATTTATACCTTATTTTCTCAGCAATATTTCATTGTACAACTCGAACATATTCTCTTAAGTGTACCCCTAAGCACTTTGTCATTTGATGATAAATAGCATTTTTTATTTCAGTTTCCTGTGGTTTGCTGATACCATTGAGACTTCCATATTGACCTTATATCCTACAGACATTTTAGTTTCACTAGCAACATTTTGTGTGTGTGTGTGTGTGTGTGTGTGTGTGTGTTATAGATATATGTAATAGTAGGATTTTGTACTCAGGAGACCATGTCACTTGCAAATGGATACATTTTAATTTCTTTCCAATGTCAATTCATTTTTCTTTGTGTTGCCTCTATTACAATAGCTAGGGCCTTTGGGACAATGCAAATATAAGGAACAAAAGGGAAATCTTTGCCCGTTCTTACAGGGAGGGCATTTAGTTTTTTACTAAAAAGTACAATGCAAATTTATGTTTCCATGTAAATCCTTTACATCATGGTGAAGATTTTTCCTTCTAATGCTATCTTAAGAATTTTATCAAGGATGATTGAATTTTGACACCTATTACTTCTGCTTTTACTAAGGTGAGTAACATTGATTTTCAAAAAAGCCAAATTTGTATTCCTGGGATAAGCCCCATTTATCTTTTCTTTACATTGCTGGATCAGGTTTACTAAAATGCTCAAGATTTTTATGTCTCTGTGCTTGAGAGGAATTGGTCTGTAGTTTTCCTTTCTTGTACATTCATAGCTCTTGTTTTAGTATCAGGATAATGCTGCCTCCAAAGAGGAATTGAAATGGTTTCTACTCTACTGTGTGTGTGCCTGTGTGTGTCTATAGAATTGATATTATTCCTTTTGTTATGGAACTTACTACTCAGAGGTTCTCTTGTGGATTGGTCTGTGATAAAATGCAGTCAGGTTAGGGTCTTATAGTGAGATATACTAGTTTAATGCCTTTCTGGAAATTTGCCCATTTCACCTGTTTTTAATAAAGTTCGTACAAATTTGTATATAATGGTCCTTATTATTTAAACACATGGATTAGCAAACTTTCTATAGGGTGCCAGATAATTTTATGGTTTGTGCACCCTAATTCTTTTACAACTATTCAATTCTGTTATTGCAGTGCAAAAGCAGTGACAGACAACATGAAAATAAATGGGTATGGCTGTGCTCCAAATGGTGTATAGTTTGCTTACTTTTGTTTTAAATATCAACGGCAACTCTGGTGTTATTGGAAATTGTGCCTGTTGATCTTCTCAAAGGACCAGTTTTTTTGTTTCATCAATTATTTAGCTTTTGTGTTTGGATTTTTAATGTTTCCTTCCTTCTGTTCATCTAGTGTTTAGTTCACTCTGTATGCTTTAATTTCTTATGGTTCAAATCGACCTCATTGGCTCAATGGACATGCTTTAATTGCTTATGGTTCAAATTGACATCAATGATTGACATCATTGACTCTTTCTTTTAATCTAATGTTATAAACATCCCTGTATGCACCACTTTACCTGCATCCCAGAAGTTGTCATGTACATCTTATTTAAAGCGTTTGTAAATGCCCTTTTTAGTTTTTATGACCAATGAATCTTTTAGAAGTGTACTATGCTATTTCCCTCCCTTTGGTGCTTTTATGATTATCTTTGTATTCTTGATTTCTAGTGTAATTCAAAGATATTCAGGGAACATATTCATTTTTTATTCCTTTTAAAATTTAGACTAATGGTATAGCTCAGAATACATTTTTTACTATCTATTTTATTCAAATCTAAATGATACACCAATGTTACATTAGTTTCAAGTAATATGAGCTAGTTTGGTGAATTCAATGGGTTTTGAAAAAAGTGTTTTCGGGCGCCTGGGTGGCTCAGATGGTTGGGCGTCTGCCTTCGGCTCAGGCCATGATCTCAGGGTCCTGGGATCGAGTCCCGCATCGGGCTCCCTGCTCCTTGGGAGCCTGCTTCTCCCTCTGCCTTTCTCTCTCGCTCTGTCTCTCATGAATAAAAAAAAAAAAAAATCTTTAAAAAGAAAAAAAGAAAAAAGTGTTTTCTGCTATTTGATAGATAATTCCATAAGCCTTATGTAGGTAGAGTTACTTTAAGATTTTCCCCCACCATATTTTCAGGGTCATGGTCTATCTATGAATTGCAAAGTGCTGAATTCCTCACTTGAACCAGACAATTCAGTTACTTTATAATTCTATTCGATTTTCTCCTCAGACTTATTTTGTGCATATGCAGTTAGGTTTTTTGTAGCTTCTTTGTAATTGACAATTTTATAAAATGATCCTGCTTATCCTTTGTAGTATTTTTCCTGAAGTCTACATAACCTTAATTTAATCAAATATTATTTAAAAACTTGTTACATCCTTTTAGTTTTCAAATTTAACCTATCAAATGTCTTTTGCTTATAAAATGAGTATTGGAAGAGAGGATACAATTGATTTTTTATCTAATCAGATGATCTTTTAGTTGGAGTATTAGGCCATTTAAGTTTAATATAATTGAATAGATATCTTTAAAACTGTCACCCCCCTTTCTTTGTTACCTCTTTTTCTATGGATTTCTTGGATAGGACCAAAAGCATAGTCAACAAAAATATGTAGATTGAACATTATAGATTTTTTTGTGTGTGATACACACTAATAACATAATGAAAAGGTTAACCTACATAATGGAAGAAAATATTTGCAAATCACATGTCTGATAGTTTATATATTCTTGATATTAATTCCTTGTAACTCAAACATAAATGAGTATCTGATTTAAAAAATGGGCAAAGGAATTAGATAGGCATTTCTCCTAAGTAGATATACAAATGGCCAATACATGAAAAGATATTCAACATCATTAATTAGCATAATGCAAGTCAAAACCACACTGAGATAGCAACTCACATCTACTATGATGAATACTACAAGAGGGAACACAACTATTACCAAGAACATGGAAAAATTCTAACCCTTACGCACTGTTGATGGGAAAATACAATGATGAATCCATTGAGAAAAATTTGGCAGTTGGTCTAAAAACTAATAGAAATACCATATGACCCAGCAATTCAACTTCTGAATATATACCTCCAAAATACCAGAAAGCAGACACTTTCATTTTTGTTTGTATATCATTGTTTGTAAGAGCATTATTCATAATAGCAAAAGGTAGAAGCAAATGAGGTATCCAATGACAGGTAATGGGTAAACAATGGATTAACAAATGTGGTATATACACATAATGAGTGTTACTCTGACTTAAAAAGGGAAATTGTGCATGCTAGGACATAGTTGAAACTTGAAGACATTATGCTAACAGATATAAGCCAGTAGCAAAAGTACAAATGTTGCATGATCCCACTTATGGAGGTACCTAGTGTAAATTCAAAGAAATAGAAAGTGCAACAGTGGTTGCCAGGGGCTGGGGTGTCAAGGATAAACACAGCCAGACAATAGTTAATGTGGTATAAACAAATTTTGTTCAGCAACTACTGAAAGTAATATAAAGAGCGGAGTTTCATTCCAGTTTGTGTGGAGGTGATGTGGAGGTTATAGAGGGAGGATGAGAGAGGTGGCAGTAGAGGAGGTTCAATAGAGGGAGAGAAGTGAACAAGTACAAAGTCAGTCAATATCAATGGGATTAGGCCACTCTGTTACCAAGACGAGAAGGATAAAGTCTTGTTCTCCCAAAGATTTCATTTCAAAGGAATGGCTCTCAGGTCTTCAAGACCAAGCCTCTGAGTTGCAAAAGATACTTACCTATTCAAAATTGTGAGCCTTTTTCAGTGAAAGCTTGGAAGAAAAGAAGGTAAGGGAAAATCATTAGGTGTTGACTAGAATAAATAGTAAAATTTCCTGGAAATGCTGAGCTTTTACAGGGAGACATTTTGGGGGGCCATGCAGAGTAGGGGAGAGGAGGAGGGATGGGATCATCCTACAGACAAAGCATTATGCTGCCAGAAGTCACGATAGAGTTAGGTCAGTTCTCTCGATGAAGGGGCTTGGAGGGAGTTCTACTGAAAGTTCTGTAGTTCTCAGGGGGAAGGAAAGAAAGGGACGCAACATTCTCCTGGATAGATCACACATTAGGCCCCAAAATAAGTCTCAATTAAATTAAAAGGACTGAAATCCTATCAAGTATCTTTTCCAATCACAATAATATGGAACAAGGAATGTATCCCAAGAAAAACTGGAGGAAAAAAAACAAAAAAAGTTGAGACAGCAGCGTGTTATTAAACCAAGACATCAATGAAGAAAATTAAGAAAATACATGGAGACAAAAATGAAAACAAAATGTTCCAAAATCTTTGTGAGGCAGTAAAAGCAGTTCTAAGGGGAATTCATTTTTAAATGGGTAAAGCACTTTGCAAGATCAAGTTTTGTGGATGGGTGGTAGTGATGGTTTGATGAATACACAACAATGTGGATGTCCTTAATGACACAAAACAGTTTAAAATAGTGACAGTGGGCCATTTTGTGTTATGTATATTTTACTACAGTAAGATTTTAAAGTAAAGAGGTCATGAATGTTTACTTACATATTTATGCTTCCTGGTGTTCAGTTTTGTGAATACTGAAGATCCTATTATATCAGGTTTTTCTTTCTCCTAGAAGAGATTAACATTTCTTATAGTTCAGACCTATTGACTCAGCTTCCCCTCCCCCCAAAAAAACACTCATTTGAGTTCTAGGCCTGCTTAGTATAAAATTATAGATTGGCATTTTTTCAATAAATCAAAAAAGTCATTGTCCTTTTCCTTAAATATTTTCTGAAAAGTCTGCTGTCTTTCTCACTTTTGCTCCTTTATAATTTTTCCTGGCTGCTTTAAAGAATTTACCTTCATCACTCGATCTGTACCTTGGAGATGTTCTAATATTTTTCAATTTTTTTTCTGTGGATTTGTAGTTATCCTCATGTTTAGCCAATTTTCAGCCACTAATATTTTATCCCCCCTCCCTGCTGAGAAACTAATTTCACACATTTTAGAAGACTGTTCCAATTTTCCATGAGAAATTAAAGCACCTTGCAATAAGGTAGAAGTAAGTATGATAAAAAGTGACTTAACCTAAGAGGATCTTAGGGGGAAAATTTTGTCCTGGAGTTAAATGTTCAGGGCCAGTTTAGTCTGTAAGTCTTATGTAATAGGATTGGAAAGGAGAAGATACCTGGAATAAGTATAGATAAAAACCCAGATGACCATGGGAAAAACTTTCTGAGAAATCTACAATTTCTAATTCAAGAAGAGGTAAAATTAGAAAAATTGACCTTTTGGAGGGAAAAATGGTATTTTGGAAAGCAAGTTATGTAATCATTTCAAAAAGAAGGCAGTGATCACGGTGTTAGTGAAAAGTCAGTCAAGAACTAGGACAAAAATTGGGGCATTTGACAAGATGAAGATAACTGACATTGACAGTGATTTCAACAGAGGTGGGAATAAGGCCATTTGGGATGGATCAAAAAAAAAAAAAAGAAAGGGTAACAATAGTACTACTGATAATTCATTCAACAAGTTTTGTTACTAAGTAGAGAGTTTGACAGTATTTATGGGAAATGTAAGCAAATAATGTTTGTGCATGTATGTAACTTCGTCCTTATCTGTTTATGGAACCGTAAGACCATGTTCAACTTCATCTTGCTTTTTTTCATTCAAGAGCTTGCATTTTATACTATTTATATAGATAAAAATGTATTTAATCAATTCTTTTAACTGAATAGTATTCTATTTTTCAATTGTATGGCAAAGGTATTGCTTTTCATAATTTAAATTTTCTTCCCTCATTTGCTACTACAGATCCTGGTAGAGTGAACATATTTTTACATGCCATTTTTATCAACAAATTAAAGATTTTACATATAGATTTGAAGTGGCTGAATCAGGTTATATTTTAAATTTTATTAGACATTGCCAAGTTTTCATATAAAGTGTCTATAATTCTCACCTCTACCAGTAATATAGGACAGTTCATTTTTCTATCCTTGTTATTGTCAGACTTGGATTTTTGCCAATGAATTCCCCCCACCCCCAAATTTCAGTTTCTAAATATGTGATTAACTTGAGGATTGTTTCAAATGCATCAGTCATTTTATTTCCCTCACAGTGAATTCCTATTAGATCCTTTATTCACCTTTGAGGGGTTCTTAATTTTATGGGAAGATAAAATTGATGGCAGAGGTCTTAGATACTTAGATAATACTTAGTGTATAAAATAATTGAGGCAACCGTTCTGTGTATCAGGCTTAGACTGAACCAGTGCTTCATGAAGAGAGGAATGTCATGTTGAAAATCAAGCTCCCTAAGGCTCAGCCTGCCAAAATTTGTTTTAACAGAGAGGGCATAGCCTAGGGTAAGGATGGAGTCTAACCATTTTATAGATCTTGGTAAGAAAAGCAGGATGTAGCAGGCAGGCCAGCCTGACTGTTACAACCACCTGGGGAGAAATAAGCTTTAACACCAACTCAGGCTGCACCCCAAACCAATTAAACCAATCTCTGGTGCTAAGAATAAGGTGCCCATAGATTTTAAAATCTCTCCACTTGATTTCTCTGAACCTGCAGTCAAAGTTGAGAAACTGTCCTAGATCAAGATTCTGAGTGTTTTGAAGCCTTGTAGTCTCATCTTTTAAGAAAGTACCTTGAAACAAGTACTTTCAAGAATTTCTATCTACCTTCATTTCAAAACAAATATTTAAAAGGACTGTTTCCTCTATCCTTCCTCTTACATTTAGAACAAAAAGTTAAAATAGTTTTAAATATAGCATTTTTCTCTAAACCATGCCTTTCCAATTATAACCATTGCAAAAGCTTGTTTCATAAGTGAACGTTTCATTATCACTAAAGTGATTCAAACTGCAGTGTTCGTCTCAAAATCGTTAGTCTGAACACCTTCAGCTCTTTCAAATAACTTGCAAGGCAGCAAAAAAAATACACTACAATCCTTTGAGCAGTTCTTCCTAAAAGGTAGTTGTTACTGTAAATAACTTTCACTGTCTAGAATGATGTGGCTATGCGTTAATTTTAATTTCACTTCTCTAAACTATCCTTTTCCTTCCGAAGTCTCAAGTGGCCTCTAAGTATAAATGTGCTTATGAGATTGTAGGAAAAAACAAAACAAACAAAAAAACCCAAACTTCCCTTCTTCTCTTTCTAGCTGCAGTTAAAGCAGAGAACTTTATGTTTATCTCATTAGAAATGATGAGTTTGCCCTGGGTCATTCCATGGCTAGCTCAGTGAGACCCTTGTAACCAACAGCACATATTTTAAAAAATGAATAGTTAAAAGCAATATGGTTGTTATACTGCCAGTTGCCTGATGGCAGGGTAGAGGTCTTTCCCTCTAAACCTACAGGGAGGAAAGATGGGGGAATATATGGTCACTGAATCTCAAAGAAACCCCCAATTAAAGGGGCCATAATAGTGAGCAGCTTCAGGGAAATTGGATCAGGAATATAGTCTTAGGTTCAAGGTTACTCTAGAGACTTCTGCAGAGAATTTGTGGATCTTCACCCAAGTCATCTAACATACCCATAGCAGATTCCTATGGCTGCTACAAATTGGCACAAACAGTCCCCCTCTTTTAAGTTATTTCATTGTAGAGGAAAAAATATCCTGAAATATTTGTTAGATAACAATACTCCCTGACAAAATAATTCTTCAGCGTTTTCAAGCCTCACCATCTGGTCAGACATAGTGAACTGTCCCTCACCATGTAATAAGCATCATTAATATTGCCATAAACCACAGGAAAACTAAAAGATTTTCTAAATGGCTTCCAAGTTTCTGCATAGATGCCCTTAATAATTCCAAAGGTAAATGATAAACAAGTTGGCAGAGTAGTTAGAAGGATAGCGGAGAAAAAAAAAAAAAGATAACTGGTCAATCTATGTGTTCATGTTACCATTCTTTCACCTTAATGTTTTAGCTGCAGACAGACTGAAAAGTTCTTAACATAATCATGCTATTTTCCACATTTGCCTAAGGAAAAAAAAAATACAGCCAATTATTTCTTTTCAAACCAGAAATAGAAAATCAGTTCTCCCCCAGGTGATACTTTCAATTCTGTCTAAAAAAACTTCCAGGGGCGCCTGGGTGGCTCAGTCGTTAAGCGTCTGCCTTCGGCTCAGGTCATGATCCCAGAGTCCTGGGATCAAGCCCCGCATCGGGCTCTCTGCTCAGCGGAAAGCCTGCTTCTCCCTCTCCCGCTCCCCCTGCTTGTGTTCCCTCTCTTGCTGTGTCTCTCTGTCAAAGAAATAAATAAAAATCTTCAAAAAAAAAAAGCTTCCAGAGCTTTCCAGAAAGTTTAAATTAAGGGGCTACAGTACACAAAGATGGTTTTATAGTTCTTGGTGGGGAAGTGTTGGAGTCAAGTTCTAATGGAAGGTCTGTGATGGTCACGGCTCTGGCCACAATGGCCACGTTGCTGCAGAAGAGAGGGGGGCATCCTTGCTGTGTGGATAAAATCCTCTCTGGCAACAAGAAGAAATCTCCTTCAGTCCATGGCGAGTTAAAGAA
>NW_027927377.1:0-1340 GCF_054177405.1 Leptonychotes weddellii
TTACCCCACCAAGGCACTGCACTCAAAGGTCTGTCCTGTCCTGTGGGCAGCTGCCCACTCCCACTCCTGATTCTATAACTGCTCCTCATCTGGCAGCTGGGAGTTCGGATCCTGGGCTCGACTCTAAGAAGCCAGCGAGGAGAGGCCAGTGGGTTAGGTGCAGGGCCCCGGTGGAGGGGCGTTGAGCTGTGCGCCACAACCAGTATGTAAACAGATGTGGGACTGAGCCAGAGTCATTGCATGTTGTTTCTTTTTCTTTTTTTTTTTATTTATTGTGAAGATGTCAATGCTACCTAGAGCAATCTACACATTTAATGCAATCCCTATCAAAATACCATCAACTTTCTTCAAAGAAATGGAACAAATAATCCTAAAATTTGCATATTTTTTCTTATCCCTGTGATTATTGGCCTGGGGTCCTTGCTGGGGAAAGGGACAAAGGAGAAACAGAGCCATCAGCTCTTGTATAAGAAAGAGAAATACTGCTTCTGAGATTTGCCACATGAACTTGATCTTCCCGACACTAGGAAATTAAGGCCTGGTAAAGGCCAGAGTGGCAAGTGGTGGATTTTCAGGCTGCTGGAGGGAGATCCAGGACAGCCTGGTGTGGGGGCTCCAGGGATGGGGGAGAACAGAGAGAGCAACTGTCCCGCTGCAGACCCACGCTGTTCTGTCTCTGTGGTCTCTGCGGGGGCTCAGGATAGGGATGCCTTATCCAGGGCCCGGGGCCAGGGATGGCAGAAATGACTTAGCCTGGGGCATGACCTTCGCTGGCTCTATGCTGGGTGCTTGTCTGTTGTTTTCAGCCAGGGGAGGCTTCTGAGGGTCAGGTGGCATGGTGTGCGAGGCAGGTGGCTGTGCCATCTCCCAGCTGAGAAGGTTAGGATGAGAACTCGGTGCCGGGGCTCACGGGAGTTTTTCCCTGATGCTTAGAAAGTAACTGTGTAATTGAGGAAACCGAGACACGAAGTTCTCAAGACATCAGGTAATAAGAAGTAGAAAAAGATTTTTTTTTGGTGTTTTGTTTTTGTTTTTGAGAGACTCAGCACATCTAGATTCTGAATCTGTCACATCCAGAAAAGTGTGTTTTCATCCTTATCGTAGTTGCAAGTAGGTCTACAAATGCGGATATTTCTCCCCACCTCTTCCCATCCGTCATTGGGACCCAACTGCCCATGTGTACAGAGGACTTTCTGCCCCTTTCTCGTGTCTCACCAAACGGGTAATGTTGAGGGACAACAGCAGAATGGGGAATGGAGGAGGTACTTTCTCCCCTTGACCAGATTCTGGCTCTGAATTGACCACCTGGATCCCATTAACAACCCAGGTCCCATTCAGAG
>NW_027927378.1:0-225 GCF_054177405.1 Leptonychotes weddellii
CTTGATAACTGGCCACCAGACCCCAGTACAGTCTTGCCAATGATAGGATGCATGCTTAGAAAACTACCTCAGTTTATGTGCTGCTAGTCTTGAGTGCTTTAGGGAATACATACAGAATGATACCACTTCTAGGAGTTCCTGAAATTAGCAAAATGGATCCTGTTGGAGGATATATGTATATAATGAAACTAAGGGGGGGGGGGACCAGAATGGTGGTAACCTGGG
>NW_027927379.1:0-225 GCF_054177405.1 Leptonychotes weddellii
GAGAGTTGTTGCTCTTCTTTTCTTCAATCTCCTGTTGAGTTTGTAGGTGTTCAGAATGGTTTGATCCCTATCCAGCTGAATTCCTGAGAGGAGACGAAATCCAGGTCTCCTACTCCTCCGCCATCTTGCTCCGCCCCCCAGGTATTAATTTTTAATAACCATATTAACAATGAGTTAATGACCATGCTTAATAATTCATCTACTAAATTATACAGCCAAGCAAGT
>NW_027927380.1:0-225 GCF_054177405.1 Leptonychotes weddellii
AAAATAGAAAAGTGTTAAAAAAAAACAACCGAGCCCTCTGAAGGCAGCCAACCCTAATTTCACTATTCCCTCCCACATGATGAGCCCAACAGAAGCTAGTTTTACCCACATTCCAGCATTGTGGAATGGCTTCTCAAAGCCTTCCCAGGAAATGACCACTGTATTTATCTTCCGCCTAGCCTATGGGTTTCCCAAGTAATTGGTGATAGTGAGTGCTGAGGAAGC
>NW_027927381.1:0-225 GCF_054177405.1 Leptonychotes weddellii
GAGAGGCAGAGGGAGAGGGAGAGAGATTTTTTTTTTCTTTTTTAAAAAGGGAGAGGGAATCTTAAGCAGACTCTGCGCGGGAGCCCACGTGGGGCTCGATCCCACGACCCTGAGATCACGACCCTAAGGTCATGATCCTGAGAGCACGACCTGAGCTGAAACCAAGAGTCGGTCACTCAACCAACTGCGCCACCCAGGCACCCCAGAAACAAGATTTTTTTAACA
>NW_027927382.1:0-225 GCF_054177405.1 Leptonychotes weddellii
TCATCCCATCTGACTCCCCTCAGATTGTCTCTACTGCTTCTTTGGGGCCCCCAACAGAAGTGACCGGCCAACAGTGGACCCACCGGGAAACAGACACCTGATTGCAGAACATACCGGTGGTCTCTGCCAAGTTCAAGCCAAGAGCTTGATGAACAGACAGGTAGATAAGTAAATAATGTGTTTTTTAACAACAAGTTCACCGACGGATCTGCATTTGACGTCTTC
>NW_027927383.1:0-225 GCF_054177405.1 Leptonychotes weddellii
GTATTTTCAGGTTAACTGTCACTTTAACTCTTTTTTAAAGTTTTATTTTAATCAACCAGTGCTCATCACAACAGATGCATTCCTTAATCCCCATCACCTCTATTTACCCCATCCCCCATTTCATCCTACCCACCCCCCCACCTCCCCTCTGGTAAGCATCTGTTTGTTCTCTGTAGTTAAGTCTATGTCTTAGTTTTTTGTTTTTTTTTTTTAATTTTATTATGT
>NW_027927384.1:0-225 GCF_054177405.1 Leptonychotes weddellii
AAATGTGAAGGAGTGACATAAGAAACTCCCACAAATGTGCCTGACTTGGCAAATGAACGAAAATCCACTATAGACATCTCTGGGAGCTACTCAAAGTTTGCCTGCACGTTCCCTTCCCCTCCCTGCCCGAGTCTTCTGAGAGTTACCTTCGTTAAGATTTAGATGCGGGAACAGAACAAGGAGTCCAGCCAAGAGGTCCACTGCCGTAGTAGATACAGCCAAGAG
>NW_027927385.1:0-225 GCF_054177405.1 Leptonychotes weddellii
GCACACACAAAAAAAATGAAAGCCAGGGGCACCTGGGTGGCTGGCTCGGTAGGTTAAATGTCTGCCTTCAGCTCAAGTCATGATCTCAGGGTCCTGGGATCAAGTCCCACATCAGGCTCGCTACTCAGCAGGGAGCCTGCTTCTCCCTCTCCTTCTGCCCCTCCCCCCTGCTCATTTTCTCTCTCTCTCTCTCTCATTCTCTCAAATAAATAAATAAAATCTTTT
>NW_027927386.1:0-225 GCF_054177405.1 Leptonychotes weddellii
CCCTGCTGAGCAGGGAGCCTGATGCAGGACTCGATCCCGGGACTCCAGGATCATGACCTGAGCCGAAGGCAGTCGCTTAACCAACTGAGCCACCCAGGCGCCCCAGAATTACAATTTTTAACAGATTTATTAATTGCTTCATTTTATCATCACACAGGCAAAATATCCTTTCTCTTATTTAGTTAGCATAATCTATGAAGTTAATAGAAGGACTTGGTCTGCTGG
>NW_027927387.1:0-225 GCF_054177405.1 Leptonychotes weddellii
TCTCACCAGTCCAACCCAAACCAACCCCAGACATCACCATGTCCGACTCCTGCTGCGGCTCCACCTGCTCCTCCCCGGGCTGTGGGGGAGGCTACTGCCAGCCCTGCTGCTGCCGTGACCCCTGCTGCTGCCGCCCCGTGTCCTGCCAGACCACCGTGTGCCGCCCCGTGACCTGCACCTGCCGCTGCACGCGCCCCATCTGTGAGCCCTGCCACCGCCCTGTCT
>NW_027927388.1:0-1340 GCF_054177405.1 Leptonychotes weddellii
TGATAAGATGTTGGTTGAAAAAGGGAAATAGAAAAATTAAAAAAAAAAAAGACAGTTAAAAAAAATTAACTTTGGGGGTGCCTGGGTGGCTCAGTTGGTTAAGCGACTGCCTTCGGCTCAGGTCATGATCCTGGAGTCCCTGGATCGAGTCCCGTATTGGACTCCCTGCTCAGCAGGGAGTCTGCTTCTCCCTCTGACCCTCCCCCCTCTCATGTACTCGCTCTCTCTCATTCTCTCTCTCTCAAATAAATAAATAAAATCTTTAAAAAAAAATTAACTTTGAAAGACTAAAGAATCATGGTAAAAAAGCCATGGATTCTATGTATTCCCCTAGCGCTGGAGTTCTGCTGTTCTCATTGATTGGTAAACTTGGTCTTGGCTGGCTGTTCTCGCTGATCTTCTGGGGGAGGGGCCTGTTGCCGTGGTTCCCAAATGCCTTTGTCCCGAGCAGAATTGCCCCGCCCTTGCCCGGTCCGGGCTAAGTAATCTGCTCGGGTTTGCTCTCGGGGGCTTTTGTTCCCTGCAAGCTTTCCGTACAGCTTTGGAGGACGAGAGTGAAAATGGCGGCCTCCCAGTCTCCACCCCGGAGGACCCGAGAACTCGGGGCCCCGCTCCTCAGCGCACCCCCAGAGAAAAGCAATCAGTCACTCCCCTCTCCCTGGTCTCCGGCCACACTCCGTGCTCACCCGGCCTGTGAACAAGCATTTCTGTCTCTGGCTCCCGACCCCGTGTGGAGTCTCCAAACCCAGCAGATCCCTGCAGTGCGCTCCCGTGCCACTCCTCCCGGGGGAGGAAGGGGAGTCTCCCCGGATCTGCCGCTTGTTGAGTCCCTACTGGAGGAGCAGTGGGCCGACTGTGCCACGGATCACGGTTTATGGCAACCCCGAGCTGAGAGCCCGCGCCTGGGCTCCATCTCTGCAGCCGGCTTCCCCGCTCCGATACCTGGGAGCTCTGCCGCACTCAGGCAGAGCTTGAGGTCTTTCTGTGACCCCGAGGGTCCTGAGACCACAGTGTCCCAACGAGGGTTCCACCCCCGCTTAGCCACTGGAGCGACATCCGTCAGCAGGGCAGACTTCTAAAAGTTCTGATTTTTTGCTCTGCTCCTCTGTCACTTGCCAGTAGCAGCTGATGGAGGCCCCTCCCCACGCCATTTATCTTCCCGAATATCACCTCGGATTCACTTCTCTGCACGTCCTACCTTCCAGAAATTGGTCACTCTTCTGTTCAGAGAGTTGTTGGTGTTCTTTTCTTTGATTTCCTGTTGAGTTTGTAGGTGTTCAGAATGGTTTGATCCCCATCCAGCTGAATTCCTGAGACCAGACGAAATCCAGGTCTCCTAC
>NW_027927389.1:0-225 GCF_054177405.1 Leptonychotes weddellii
TAAGCCATGTCTTCCTTTGGGAGCTGAAGGGACTTCCTGGAACCTGCAGGCTGTAAAAATGTTTCATTTAGCCTCCTAAGATTCTGGGATTACTGCTTCAACTCTCTAATGACAACATGAACATTGGTTCCCCCCAAACCCAAACCCAAAACCGCTAACCCTAGCTCCCCTGATAAATTCTTAGGATTCTTCCCAAGCCTCCAGGCTTGCTGGAATGGACAGATT
>NW_027927390.1:0-225 GCF_054177405.1 Leptonychotes weddellii
GTAACAGCTGGCTTGTACAATCCCTTTTGTGTGATCAGGGATTGCAGGCTGTTGTCAGTGACACTATAGCAGGATATGGTTGTGCTGACATTAAGAAACTGAAATTTTGTGTCTGCTTTTTTTTTTCTCTCTTAATTTCAGAGGATTACATCACCCATTCAGAAAAAATAAAATTTGTATGATTTCATTTATATCATAAAATATTTGCTAACTTGGGGTTATTTG
>NW_027927391.1:0-225 GCF_054177405.1 Leptonychotes weddellii
AAATGTGAAGGAGTGACATAAGAAACTCCCACAAATGTGCCTGACTTGGCAAATGAACGAAAATCCACTATAGACATCTCTGGGAGCTACTCAAAGTTTGCCTGCACGTTCCCTTCCCCTCCCTGCCCGAGTCTTCTGAGAGTTACCTTCGTTAAGATTTAGATGCGGGAACAGAACAAGGAGTCCAGCCAAGAGGTCCGCTGCCGTAGTAGATACAGCAAGAGT
>NW_027927392.1:0-225 GCF_054177405.1 Leptonychotes weddellii
GCCTGTACCGAGCACCACCTCCGAACCGGGCGTTGTGCCAAGTGCACCATCACGATCCATCCCATGTCACCTCTCAGGCCTGTGCCATAAGCACTATGATCTCCCGTTTTCCAGATTAGGAAACCGAGGCACGGAGAGATTAGGAGACTTGCCCAAGGTCACAGATCTGGGAGACGAGGCTGGGACTGATTCCCACCCCAACGGGCCTACCCCAATACCTGCACC
>NW_027927393.1:0-225 GCF_054177405.1 Leptonychotes weddellii
TGGACTCTGAGAAACAAACTGAGGGCTCTAGAGGGGAGGAGGGTGGGGGGATGGGTTAGCCTGGTGATGGGTATTAAAGAGGGCACGTATTGAATGGAGCACTGGGTGTTAGACGCAAACAATGAATCATGGAACACTACATCAAAAATAAATAAATAAATTTTTAAAAATGGTGAATCATGGTATGGGAATTATATCTAAATAAAAATACAAAAAATAACAAAA
>NW_027927394.1:0-225 GCF_054177405.1 Leptonychotes weddellii
TGGGTGGCTGGCTCAGTCGTTAAGCGTCTGCCTTCGGCTCAGATCATGATCCCAGGGTCCTGGGATCGAGCCCCACATCGGGCTCTCTGCTCAGCGGGAAGCCTGCTTCTCCCTCTCCCACTCCCCCTGCTTGTGTTCCCTCTCTCACTGTGTCTCTCTCTGTCAAATAAATAAATAAAATCTTTAAAAAAAAAAAAATATGAAAGCAAATGGGACAGACTGTTG
>NW_027927395.1:0-225 GCF_054177405.1 Leptonychotes weddellii
AATATAGGGGGGCGGAGCAAGATGGTGGAGGAGTAGGAGACCTGGATTTCGTCTCCTCTCAGGAATTCAGCTGGATAGGGATCAAACCATTCTGAACACCTACAAACTCAACAGGAGATTGAAGAAAAGAATAGCAACAACTCTCTGAACAGAAAAGTGACCACTTTCTGGAAGGTAGGACGTGCGGAGAAGTGATTCCGAGGCGATATTTGAAAGGATAGACGG
>NW_027927396.1:0-225 GCF_054177405.1 Leptonychotes weddellii
GCCCCAAGGAAGCCAGCCAGACGCTTGGCCTTCCGTGGGACGCCTCCAGCACGGTGACCCCGACGGGCCCCCTGCGAGGACTCACAGGCCCCGGGGAGAGAAGCCCCGGCTCCTCGGTGTTCTGCCCGCTCCTGTGCCAACCACGCCTCCCACCACGCCGCTGGACTCGCCCACGCCGTCCTCCCGCCCGAGGTGCTCCACTCCTTCCCTTCCAGGGATCCCTGC
>NW_027927397.1:0-225 GCF_054177405.1 Leptonychotes weddellii
ATCGTAACACCCTTGGTCACATGTTTTTCCTGCAGCCTGAAGGTTTTTAAAAGAAAAATATCAAATGCCTGCTGCTACCACCCTTTTAAATTGCTATCTTTTGCAAAGCACCAGTATGTGTTTTAGATTGATTTCCCTATTTTAGGGAAATGACAGACAGTAGTTTCAGTTCTGATGGTATAAGCAAAACAAATAAAACATGTTTATAAAAGTTGTATCTTGAAA
>NW_027927398.1:0-225 GCF_054177405.1 Leptonychotes weddellii
GAAGAAGAAGAAGAAGAAGAAGGAGAAAGAAGAAGAAGAAGAAGAAGAAGAAGAAGAAGAAGAAGAAGAAGAAGAAGAAGAAGAAGAAGAAAAGAAGAAGAAGAAGAAGAAGAAGAAAAGAATATTTGGAAATCCCATTTACTATTAATAAAACAATATATACTAACTCTTATATTGTCTGAAACATGACTTAAAATTTTAAACCTTAAGATTAACTTTGTGCCT
>NW_027927399.1:0-1339 GCF_054177405.1 Leptonychotes weddellii
GAGATGTAATGAGCACTGGGTATTATATAAGACTGATGAATCACTGAACTCTACCTCTGAAATGAATAATACATTATATATTGATGAATTGAATTTAAATTAAAATAATTAAAAATAGAAAAACCATGTGATCCAGTAATTCCACTGCAGGGAATTTACCCAAAGAAAATGAGAACACTAATTTGAAAAGCTATATGCACGCTATGTTTATTGCAGCATTATTTATAATAGGCTCTTTGAATTTACAAATCTATATGATATAAAGGCTAGTCTCCTATATATCCTTTTCCTAAAAGAATGCCTCTCTCTCTCCTAGATTTAAGTGATTATTCAAGTTCCCTTCTATTTATAGTGATAAAACCTTTTTCTTTTTTTTAATTCATTTTTTTTTAAAGATTTTATTTCTTTATTTGACAGAGAGAGACACAGCGAGAGAAGGAACACAAGCAGGGGGAGTAGGAGAGGGAGAAGTAGGCTTCCCACAGAGCAGGGAGCCCGATGTGGGGCTCAATCCCAGGACTCCGGGATCATGACCTGAGCCGAAGGCAGACACTTAATGACTGAGCCACCCGGGCACCCCGGAACTTTTTTCTTAAAGAGAAGAGTAGGCCTTCCAAGGACAAGAGATTGTCACTCCAACAAAATTAATAAGGGCATTATATTTTTCCTTCCCTCACCCCCATGAAACTTTTTTGTTTTCAAATCCACCTCAACTCCTCCACTCCTCCCCTTCTGCCTGCCATCTTTCTCTCCCTTTTTCTCCCCACCTGCTTTCCTCACATTTCCTCCCCTCTTCATCTCTCTCTATATAAATCTCTTGGATTACGAACCCTCTACAACCTGGCCCATAAATATTTCTTCTAACTTAAGCAAGGAACTCATTAAATATTTATTGGGAGTCCATGTCTATGCCTAACTGGCCAACAGGAAAAAAAATCTTGTTTTAAATAATTGTGCCATCTTCCTTCACAGGATAAGATTCATATTTGGTTGTCTGAAGTGTTAGTTTGGACTCTCTGAATAGCAGGCACCAGCACAGGATTTTTTTTTTTCTCCAACAGTTTATTACAAAAAATCTCAAACACAAAAAGAAATTAAAATAGTTTTATAGTAAACACCTGTAATATCTATGATCTAGATTCTACAAGTAATATTCTGTTTGCTTTACAAATACCTATCCATTTATCCATCCTTAATCCATCTTTTCTTATTTTTAATATTATGTTATGTTAATCACCATACATCACATCATTAGTTTTTGATGTAGTGTTCCATGATTCATTGTTTGTGCATAACACCCAGTGCTCCATGCAGAACGTGCCCTCTTTAATACCCATCA
>NW_027927400.1:0-225 GCF_054177405.1 Leptonychotes weddellii
GGGGGCTGAGGGTGATGAGCTGTCACGCTCTTTAGAACCGCCATGTCTAAGATATTCCCAATATCCCAATATCATCACTTCATAATTACCTCGTACAGAAGAGCTCTTGTTTCTGTTAACAAATGAACAAGTGGGTCAATTCCAAGAGAAGCTGTTCGTCAGAGAGAGTGTTCCAAGTGGGATCCTGGTGCCTGGGTGCAAAGTCGGGGTGTGTGGCAGAGGCGG
>NW_027927401.1:0-225 GCF_054177405.1 Leptonychotes weddellii
ATGACCTGAGCCGAAGGCAGTCACTCAACCAACTGAGCCACCCAGGCGCCCAATACTAAAGGGATTTTAAAAGAAAAAGGCATAAACTCATAAGGACAAAGAATAGAAGAGAAAATGAAAATAAAATTTGGAGATTTGGAAAACAGACTAAGTGGTCATTGATTTAGCTAGCAGACCTGGGAAGCAGAAACCTAATCTGTCAGGAGGGTGACCCAAGAAGCAACT
>NW_027927402.1:0-225 GCF_054177405.1 Leptonychotes weddellii
AAAATAGAAAAGTGTTAAAAAAAAACAACCGAGCCCTCTGAAGGCAGCCAACCCTAATTTCACTATTCCCTCCCACATGATGAGCCCAACAGAAGCTAGTTTTACCCACATTCCAGCATTGTGGAATGGCTTCTCAAAGCCTTCCCAGGAAATGACCACTGTATTTATCTTCCGCCTAGCCTATGGGTTTCCCAAGTAACTGGTGATAGTGAGTGCTGAGGAAGC
>NW_027927403.1:0-225 GCF_054177405.1 Leptonychotes weddellii
AACTAATTCTTCGTGGAATTAGTTTCATTATGATTGCTTAGATAGGCGTAACTAAGATGAGTAGTCACTTTATCATGAAACCCCAGAAATATTCCCACAATTATAAAGATTGCCATAAACAAAATGAAAGAGAATAGCAGGAGCCAGCCCAGAAATATTCCCACAATTATAAAGATTGCCATAAACAAAATGAAAGAGACTAGCAGGAGCCAGCTGTGGAGTCTC
>NW_027927404.1:0-225 GCF_054177405.1 Leptonychotes weddellii
CAGAGGTCCGTTGTTGGATGAATGCGAACATTTACAACTTTATTAGCTAATTGGATGATGAGTGTGGAGAGCAACTCTGAAAAATTGTCGCTTTGAAGAAAACAGAAGAAACACACCATATTGTCAGCACTGGGCAATGCCTTACAGATGGCTTAATCTGACCCTCTACTTTTCATATGAGAGGACTGGGGTCCAGAGAAGTCACAGCAATTCAGATTGAGTAAT
>NW_027927405.1:0-225 GCF_054177405.1 Leptonychotes weddellii
TCCCAGCTGTGCTCTCTTTCACTGTCTCTCTCTCTCTCTCTCTCAAATAAATAAAATCTTCAAAAAAAAAAATTTAAAAATATAAAATCTTTTTTAAAGATTTTATTTATTTATTTGAGAGAGAGAGAATGAGAGACAGAGAGCACGAGAGGGAAGAGGGCAGAGGGAGAAGCAGACCCCCTGCTGAGCAGGGAGCCCGATGTGGGACTCGATCCCGGGACTCCA
>NW_027927406.1:0-225 GCF_054177405.1 Leptonychotes weddellii
CACAGATGAAAGTCAGTCTTGAACCTGCACCTGCAACCTTACCTAAAAATCCATTCCTGCTGGCTTGCATATTTAAGTGTAGATCTAAAGATTCTGGACCATACCATGAAGAACATCTTTATGATAGAGGCAGAGGTTTCTTTAGTTGAATCATAAAAGAAAGGATTGAATCCCACAGAAAGTAAGAACTTCTATTCCTTAAAAGACACAGAGGAAGAACAGACG
>NW_027927407.1:0-225 GCF_054177405.1 Leptonychotes weddellii
AAGCCGGACACTTTGAGCAGGGCACACCCCGCGTGTCCCGTGGGTCCTGTGCGTCCTGAGCAGCTCTGGCCTCGGGCCACCTGCAGCTCCGCACTCGGGTGGGCTGCAAAGCCAGGAGACAGAAGGAGCAGGAAAGCCAACAGCCCCTGAGGGGAGCCTGATTGCAGTTGGTTTCTTGAAACTACTTCCTAGTGGAGCGTGTTGGATGAAAGACAAACAGGAGGT
>NW_027927408.1:0-225 GCF_054177405.1 Leptonychotes weddellii
TCTTCAGCATGCTGAATATATCATATCACTCTCTTCTGGCCTGCTAGATTCCTGTGGATAGATCTGCTGCTAAGCTGATTTGTCTTCCCTTGTAGTTTAGGGATTTCTTTTCCCTTGGTGCTTTCAGGATTCTTTCCTTATCTCTGTATTTTGCAAAATTTACTATGATATGTCTTGGTATTAGTTGCTTTTTTTTTTTATGGGAGTTTTCTGTGCCGCCTGGAT
>NW_027927409.1:0-225 GCF_054177405.1 Leptonychotes weddellii
TGCTTTGTCGAAGATTAGTTGACCATAGAGTTGAGGGTCCATTTCTGGGCTCTCTATTCTGTTCCATTGATCTATGTGTCTGTTTTTGTGCCAGGACCATACTGTCTTGATGATTACAGATTTGTAATAGACCTGGAAGTCTGAAATTGTGATGCTGCCAGCTTTGCTTTTCTTTTTCAACATTCCTCTGGCTATTTGGTGTCTTTTTTGGTTCCATACAAATTT
>NW_027927410.1:0-1339 GCF_054177405.1 Leptonychotes weddellii
ATGTTAAGAAAAAAAGAAAAGAAGATAGCAGGAGGGGAAGAATGAAGGGGGAGACGAACCGTGAGAGATGATGGACTCTGAAAAACAAACTGAGGGTTCTAGAGGGGAGGGGGGTGGGAGGATGGGTTAGCCTGGTGATGGGTATTAAAGAGGGCACGTTCTGCATTGAGCAGTGGGTGTTATAGTCAAAAAATGAATCATGGAACACTACATCAAAAACTGATGATGTAATGTATGGTCATTAACATAACAATAAAATTATAAATAAATAAATAAATAAATTTATTGTCTCATAGAGTACCACACCAGGTCACTGAGATCAGTAAAATGGAAGCTCAAGTCATAGAGTATTTATTGTCACATGTACGCTAAAATTTTAGGAGACACAGAGTGATAAAATATTAAGTTACTATACATCTGACATAAAGCCCTAATTCTAAAGATACATATCAGTATAATACAATTTGAAAACTGTACAGACTACTTTGAACCCAAGAGGAAACTTCAGTGAAGGCATTTTAAAAGAGATGTCAAGAGAAGTCTGAGTTTAGTCTTGAAGGATAAATATGATTTGACCATTATCAGAAAAATCAGAAACATTCTCAGTAGAGGAAACATCACAATGAGAGAAAAATAAGCAGAATTGGAAACACCACCATAAAGAATAACATAATAAAAAAAGAATAATGTCCTAAAATAAAAAATGAGAAGAAGCCTTCAAGAGAAAATATTACAATCATATATTCATACAATTATATATTTATACAATTATAGAAGTAATTGTTTCTTCTTCGGCTATAGTAATGGAACTTGATTTAAAAAAAATTATTTAAATTCCAGTTAGTTAACACACAATGTAGAATTTAGTGATTCAACACTCACATACAACACGCCATAGTTCTCATCAACTATTTTACCCATTACCCTCCACACCTCCCTTCTAGTTAGGCATCAGTTTGTTCTTTATAGTTGAGTCTAGAACTTGCTTGCTTTGATTAAAATTTTTTTTACTTATATTTCAGATTAGCAGAAGACACAATTTTTTTAATGCTAATTTCATATTTACTTCATGGTTTGTCTTTAATCTGAATTTCCATTTCTACTTCAATTATATGATAATAACTTATTTAACTTTTTTCAGTATGGTATCTGAATATTTTGAGGAAAAAAGTAATTTTAATATATTACAATGCATAAATTATAAATATACTTAATATTCAACTGATAATCATACAATCAAACTTTAGGGTCTTTTTTTTTTTTTTTTTACTTACTAATCATCTTTATTTATTCGTTTGTTTTTTTTTTTATTCTTATGTTAAGCCCCATACATTACATC
>NW_027927411.1:0-225 GCF_054177405.1 Leptonychotes weddellii
ACCAAATCTACCTATGAAAAGATAGGTATTTTTATCTCACTCACTTGGGTTCCCACATTCAGCTATTTGTCATTCGTTCCTTTATTGTGCACAGCATTGTCACAAAATCCAAATCCCTTCTTAAGTCTACAGAAAATTCCTCACAGGTAAAAATATCAGCCCCCACTTCTGCGGCACTTCCTATGTGTCAGATACTGTGCGTACCATTTGCATATTTAAATCGAA
>NW_027927412.1:0-225 GCF_054177405.1 Leptonychotes weddellii
GACACGCAGCCATGCTCGAGCCCCCGGTGGGGTGGGCTAGGGTTCCAGCCTGCTTTTATATCAGAAGCAGAGACAACAATAAAGTTATTTTGGGTTGAGTCTGCCCCTTTGGCATGTTCTGGAAGTCAGGAGATGCTGCCCTCAGCAGGGCCAGGCCGGGCTCACAGGTCGGGGAGCAGGAGGCCCTGGAGGGTAGGATAGACTTCAGCCTGGGGCTCGGAGGAG
>NW_027927413.1:0-225 GCF_054177405.1 Leptonychotes weddellii
ACCGCGGGTTTCTGGCAAGATCTGTGCAGATGACCCAGGAGGGGCCGGGCTGACGGCCTTTTCCTGGAAGAGGGCAGTTGAGGGGCCAGGGCATAGGGACAGGGACTGGCCCATTTGCACAAGTGATAGAGGGGCAGCTGCCGGCCCAACCCTCCAAGCCGGAGAGCCCCCAAGGTCCCGGGGCTTGAAGAGCAGCCTCACCCCCACTCAACTCAGATAGCAGAC
>NW_027927414.1:0-225 GCF_054177405.1 Leptonychotes weddellii
GGTTCTGCCCAGAGCATAAGTGACCGGCGGCCCCACTCCGTCTTGCAGTGGAGCGTGACCGCACCCTGGGCCACCAGGAGCCCCACTGGAAGGAGTTCCGCTTCGACCTGACCCAGATCCCAGAGGGCGAGGCAGTCACGGCCGCTGAGTTCCGGATTTACAAGCTGGCCAGCGCCCACCTGCTCAACAGGACCCTGCACGTCAGCATGTTCCAGGTGGTCAGGG
>NW_027927415.1:0-225 GCF_054177405.1 Leptonychotes weddellii
AAATGAACAATCCCTTCCTCTCTCCCATATTTTTTTTCTGTGCCTTACCTAAAGCCCTCACTTGGTGGGTGCTGCGGTCACTGAGCTCCAAAATCAAGATGGCCACTTTAACAGGTGATGAAAAGTATTTATTTAAAACCAATAGCCCTTATTTCTTACACCTGAATATACCTCAGCAGCTGGTTCAAATATTTAATTACAAAAAGTAAAACAAATGTTGAAAGA
>NW_027927416.1:0-225 GCF_054177405.1 Leptonychotes weddellii
ATTAACAAAAGAATTTAAAAAAATGCAAAAAAAAAAAATAATGAACTAACTGCCAAGAACTCTAACGTTTCTTTACTGTATTTGCCAGCTAACAAGCTAGAGTCTCCTGGGTCAGAGACAAGGAACTTTCTTATGCATAACAATAGCAGTAGCCAGAGTAGCATGGGTTCCCTGAACCCCCAATTCAAACAGGACACTATGAAGAGGGCTCATCCAATACTTTAT
>NW_027927417.1:0-225 GCF_054177405.1 Leptonychotes weddellii
TATTGGAGGTCCTGTGAATTTATGTGTCTTTTTAAAGTGCCCGTGGTGATTGAGATGTTAAGTGGGGTTTGAAGACACTCATTTAAGGTTTGAGGGTTTTAATGAGTTACTCCTGCCAGGAATACAGTACAGTATTCATATTTCAAAAGGCAAACATTGGGAATTGGCAATGTTGAACACAAAATGATTTATGATTAGTAACTTTCACTCACTGAAGAGATATTA
>NW_027927418.1:0-225 GCF_054177405.1 Leptonychotes weddellii
CGCCTGGGTGGCTCAGTTGGTTAAGTGACTGCCTTCGGCTCAGGTCATGATCCTGGAGTCCCGGGATCGAGTCCCGCATCGGGCTCCCTGCTCGGCAGGGAGTCTGCTTCTCCCTCTGACCCTCCTCCCTCTCATGCTCTCTGTCTCTCATTCTCTCTGTCTCAAATAAATAAATAAAATCTTTAAAAAAAAAAAAAAAAGAAAAGACAATAAAGGTGTAATCAC
>NW_027927419.1:0-225 GCF_054177405.1 Leptonychotes weddellii
GTGGAGTAAATTCCTTCACTGTGATGTATAAGTCCTTTTTTTATACATTGTTGGATTTGATTTACTAATATTTTGTTAAGGATTTTTGCATCTATGCATAAGAAATATTCTGCAGTTTTTCTTTCTTTTAGTTCTTTCTCTGCTTTTGGTATGAAGGCAATAATGACCTCATAGAATGAATTGGAGTTGTTCCCTCTGCTTCTGTTTTCTGAGAGAGTTTTAAGA
>NW_027927420.1:0-225 GCF_054177405.1 Leptonychotes weddellii
GGAGACCTGGCACCGCCGGACACACTGGTGCCAGGACACGGCCTCCTCCGGTTCTCGTCCGTGCAGGCTGAGCCGCGGGGATCCCGCTAGCCCCGGGCGTAACCCCCGTCCGCCACGGACGAGGAACCCCCATAGTCACCGCCCGACAGGCCACGCGGTATTCTGCATTTCCCACCAGGTGTGAACTGCGTGTACGCAGTCAGGATTCTCTAAAACCTAGGTGTG
>NW_027927421.1:0-1339 GCF_054177405.1 Leptonychotes weddellii
GATGAATGAAAGAACAAAATGCTAACAGGGTAACAACGACCCCAGAAAAATATACACTAAGTGAATCAGAAGAGACCTGAAACTGCGGGAAAAGATAGGGAAGGAAGAAAAAAAAAAAGAAAAAGAAAAGATAAAAAAAAAAAAGAGTATGATCAAATATGATCAGGCTGGTGAATAGATCAGTGCCACACACTAGATTTTGGGTGTTTTGGCCTGTTAGAAGAAAGTGCCACCCAAAATTTTAAAGAAAGAAAAACTTATATATGTACAAAAATAAGGGTAAATACAATGAAGGGATGGAATATGACTGTAAAAATGAAAATTATAGAAGATTTTATAAAAGGAATTGATATGATAAGATGTTGGTTGAAAAAAGAAAGAAGAGAAATTAAAAAAAATAAAAAGGGAGAGAATGTGATCAGGCAGGAGACTAGAACAAAGCCATACACTAGAGATTTAGGGTATATTTTGATCTGTTAGAAGAAACTATCCCAAAATTTTAAAGAGAGAAGAACTTATATATATACCAAAAATAAGATTAACTACTATGAAGGGATAGGATATGTCTCTAAAAATGAAAAATAAAAAAAAATTTTAAAAAAGGAATTGATAAGATGTTGGTTGAAAAAGGGAAAAAGAAAAATTAAAAAAAAATAGAAAAAGAAAAAAAAAGAAAATTAAAAAATTAACTTTGAAAGACTAAAGAATCATGGTAAAAAAGCCATGGATTCTATGTGCAGTATTCCCCTAGCGCTGGAGTTCTGCCGTTCTCATTGATTAGTAAACTTGGTCTTTGGCTGGATGTTCTTGCTGATCTTCTGGGGGAGGGGCCTGTTGCCGTGGTTCCCAAATGTCTTTGCCGGAGGCCGAATTGCCCCGCCCTTGCTGGGTCGGGGCTAAGTAATGTGCTCGGGGTTTGCTCTCGGGAGCTTTTGTTCCCTGCAAGCTTTCCGTACAGGGTTGGAGGATGAGAGTGAAAATGGCGGCCTCCCAATCTCTGCCCCGGAGGAGCCAAGAACTCGGGGCCCCACTCCTCAGTGAGCCCCCAGAGAAAAGCCGTCAGTCACTCCCGTCTCCCAGGTCTCCGGCCGCACTCCGTGCTCACCCGGCCTGTGACCAAGCATTTTCATCTCTGGCACCCGATCCCTTGTGGAGTCTCCAAACCCAGCAGATCCCTGCGGTGCGCTCCTGCACTGCTCCTCCTGGGGGAGGAAGGGGAGTCTCCCCAGATCTGCCCCTTGTTGGGCCCTTGCTGGAGGAGCAGTGGCCCGACTGTGCCACGGATCATGGTTTATGGCAACCCTGAGCTGAGAGCCCGCGCCTCAGCTCCGTCTCTGCA
>NW_027927422.1:0-225 GCF_054177405.1 Leptonychotes weddellii
ATGTGTACAGTGAAAAGGCTCATTTCCACCCCTTTCTCATCTGCCAGGTACCCACCTCCGGTAGCCATTTTTATTAGTTTTTGTGTGTGTATTATCCTAGATTTTCTTTATGCAAAATACAAATATATATGCTTATTTGTTCCTTTCCCACTCTAAAAGGTAGTCTACAACTTATATTCTTTTGCACCTTGCTTTGTGCGTTTATGCAAAAACCATACTTAACCA
>NW_027927423.1:0-225 GCF_054177405.1 Leptonychotes weddellii
ATGAGGAAGATGGTCCCAGGACAACAAGGGTTTAAGCAGTAGGTATCCCAGAAAGAGAGAAGGGAGGTAAGGAAGCAAAAAATACCTAAGGTTAAATATCACACCTATGAAAAGAACATGTATCTATAGATAAAAATGAAGTGGAAACCCAACAAAATTATTAAAGCATACAGAAGAGAAAACATGACCAATAAACAAATGAAAAAATGCTCAACCACACAGTAA
>NW_027927424.1:0-225 GCF_054177405.1 Leptonychotes weddellii
ATGAGGAAGATGGTCCCAGGACAACGAGGGTTTAAGCAGTAGGTATCCCAGAAAGAGAGAAGGGAGGTAAGGAAGCAAAAAATACCTAAGGTTAAATATCACACCTATGAGAAGAACATGTATCTATAGATAAAAATGAAGTGGAAACCCAACAAAATTATTAAAGCATACAGAAGAGAAAACATGACCAATAAACAAATGAAAAAATGCTCAACCACACAGTAA
>NW_027927425.1:0-225 GCF_054177405.1 Leptonychotes weddellii
GCTTTGTAATAAGAGAAACAGCCCTGTTACTTAGTCAAGGCGGTATTTAGCAGACGCGTCAGCAAAAGGTAAAGAACAGGAAAACGCTGAGCTCCTAAAGTCCCTTTCTCTCCTATGTCCAGATGTGACAACTATTTCCATCGTCAAGCACAGCGGCCATTCCTACATACCTGCTGATGCACGTGTCTCAAAAAAACTGGTGTTGTGGGCATGTAGGAATTGCTT
>NW_027927426.1:0-225 GCF_054177405.1 Leptonychotes weddellii
ACCTTTCTGTGCCCACCTGCTTGCGCCCACCTGCCTGCGCCCACCTGCCTGCGCCCACCTGCTTGCGCCCACCTGCCTGCATCCACCCACTTGCGCCCACCTTTCTGTGCCCACCTGTCTGCGCCCACCTGCCTGCATCCACCCACTTGCGCCCACCTGCCTGCATCCACCCACTTGCACCCACCTGCCTGCGCCCACCTGCTTGCATCCACCCACTTGCGCCCA
>NW_027927427.1:0-225 GCF_054177405.1 Leptonychotes weddellii
AGGAACAGATCTTGAGTCTCCTGGGAGAAATAAGGAGGCAGCCTCTACAAGTCTCTGAACCTGCCACTTGGCCTTCCTAATGAAGACCAAATGTGCCCCTGTGACCCCAGGAAAATAGCCTAGTTTAGGCTCTGATCCAGGACCAATGGAAGTTCTAGGGGAAAAAGCTCAAGAGAAGAGCCCCTTCTCATAGCCTGGGCCCTTTCACTGCAACCACCGATTGGG
>NW_027927428.1:0-225 GCF_054177405.1 Leptonychotes weddellii
CCAGCCTGGCCGTCGATGATGACCCGATGGCCACGTGAGGGGACCCAGGTTCCCACTGAACTCTACTCAGATGTCACAGGAGTGCGGAAAGAAGTGATGGCCTCTGAGGGCCAAGCCTGGAAGAGGGACCAGCTGAGCTGAGTCCTGAGAAAGGAGTCGCGTTTGCCAGGGGGGACGGGAGGGAGAGGGCGCTGCAGGCGGGTGGCTGGCCGGCCCCCACTCGCG
>NW_027927429.1:0-225 GCF_054177405.1 Leptonychotes weddellii
CGGGTGGGGGGTATTGAGGAGGGCACGTTCTGCATGGAGCACTGGGTGTTATGCACAAACAATGAATCATGGAACACTTCATCTAGAACTAATGATGTAATGTATGGGGATTAACATAAGAATAAAAAAATAAAAAAATAAAAAAAAAAGAAATGCAATGATGACCAAAACAAATACCCCTTTTCTATATCCAGAATTGGGACTCAATTTTTCACTTGTTTTATT
>NW_027927430.1:0-225 GCF_054177405.1 Leptonychotes weddellii
GCCTGTACCGAGCACCACCTCCGAACCGGGCGTTGTGCCAAGTGCACCATCACGATCCATCCCATGTCACCTCTCAGGCCTGTGCCATAAGCACTATGATCTCCCGTTTTCCAGATAAGGAAACCGAGGCACGGAGAGATTAGGAGACTTGCCCAAGGTCACAGATCTGGGAGACGAGGCTGGGACTGATTCCCACCCCAACGGGCCTACCCCAATACCTGCACC
>NW_027927431.1:0-225 GCF_054177405.1 Leptonychotes weddellii
CCACTTTCAGAACGCTCAAATTCCCACTGCTCATCCCCATGCCCACACACCCCTTGGTCCCCACACTCCCTCACCCCCACTCCCTCACCCCACCCCTTCCCTCTGGTTGCGGCTGGATATCTGCAAGCCTTATTTGACTTCTGCATTTGTGTTGCTAAGACATGCCTGAAGGTCACGGCTTGTCTGAACAATCCAGGATCATTGCTCCTGGAGTGGGCTGCTGGT
>NW_027927432.1:0-1339 GCF_054177405.1 Leptonychotes weddellii
TACAATTGCACCCAAAACCATAAGATACCTAGGAATAAATCTAACAAAAGAAGCAAAGTATTTGTACTCAGAAAACTATAAAATATTCATGAAAGAAATTGAGGAAGACACAAAGAAATGGAAAAACGTTCCATGCTCATGGATTGGAAGAACAAATATTGTGAAGATGTCAATGCTACCTAGAGCAATCTACACCTTCAATGCAATCCCCATCAAAATACCATCCACTTTTTTCAAAGAAATGGAACAAATAATCCTAAAATTTGTATGGAACCAGAAAAGACTCTTAATAGCCAGAAGAATGTTGAAAAAGAAAAGCAAAGCTGGTGGCATCACAATTCTGGACTTCCAGCTCTACTACAAAGCTGTCATCATCAAGACAGTATTGTACTGGCACAAAAACAGACACATAGATCAATGGAACAGAATAGAGAGCCCAGAAATGGACCCTCAACTCTATGGTCAACTCATCTTTGACAAAGCAGGAAAGAATGTCCAATGGAAAGAAGACAGTCTCTTCAACAAATCTTGTTGGGAGAATTGGACAGCCACATACAGAAGAATGAAACTGGACCATTTCCTTCACCACACACAAAAATAGACTAAATGGTTGAAAGACCTCAACGTGAGACAGGAGTCCATCAAAATCCTAAAGGAGAACACAGGCAGCAACCTCTTTGACCTAAGCCACAGCAACTTCTTCCTAGAAACATCGCCAAAGGCAGGGGAAGCAAGGGCAAAAATGAACTATTGGGACCTCATCAAGATAAAAAGCTTTTGCACAGCCAAAGAAACAGTCAACAAAACCAAAAGACAACCGAGAGAATGGGAGAAGATATTTGCAAATGACATATCAGATAAAGGGCTAGTATCCAAAATCTATAAAGAACTTCTTAAACTCAACACCCAAAGAACAAATGATTCAATCAAGAAATGGGCAGAAGACATGAACAGACATTTTTCCAAAGAAGACATCCAAATGGCCAACAGACACATGAAAAAGTGCTCAACGTTGCTCGGCATCAGGGAAATCCCAATCAAAACCTCAATGAGATACCTCACACCAGTCAGAATGGCTAAAATTAACAAACAGGAAATGACAAATGTTGGCGGGGATGCAGAGAAAGGGGAACCCTCCTACACTGTTGGTGGGAATGCAAGCTGGTGCAGGCACTCTGGAAAACAGTATAGAGGTTCCTCAAAAAGTTGAAAATAGAGCTACCATATGATCCAGCAATTGCACTACTGGGTATTTACCCCAAAGATACAAAAGTAGGGATCTGAAAGGGTATGTGCACCCTGATGTTTATAGCAGCAATGTCCACAATAGCCAAACTGT
>NW_027927433.1:0-225 GCF_054177405.1 Leptonychotes weddellii
CAGCATAAGTCATAATCTCTGAGTCTTTTCTGTTTTGGGGGCTCCTCCTCCTAGTCATTCTGTTGATGGGTGTTTGAGGGAATGTATAGAGTCCAAATTATTGACCAGAACCCAAGCAAGATGCACCTGTTTTCTTGGGACCTTAGGGTTGCTGGCCTCTTGTTTTCCCAGCCTGTCTTCTGCAGGAGGGGCCTGCCGCGCTGTTACTCAGGCAACCCTGTTTGG
>NW_027927434.1:0-225 GCF_054177405.1 Leptonychotes weddellii
CTGGTGATGGGTATTAAAGAGGGCATGTTCTGCATGGAGCACTGGGTGTTATGCGCAAACAATGAATCATGGAACACTTCATCTAAAACTAATGATGTAATGTATGGGGATTAACATAACAATAAAAAAATTTAAAAAAAGAAATATGTGTATGTGTGTATATATACTTATTTTATATGTATACATATTATATATACATTTTACATATGTACATATATATACACA
>NW_027927435.1:0-225 GCF_054177405.1 Leptonychotes weddellii
AGCAACAAGGCGTGCAGGTATTTTGATGAAGGACGTGGGAGCTGCCCATTTGGAGGGAACTGTTTTTACAAGCATGCGTACCCTGATGGCCGTAGAGAGGAGCCACAGAGACAGAAAGTGGGAACATCAAGCAGATACCGGGTAACTCTCGCTGTTTTTTTAAAGGAGGGGAAATACCACGCTATCAGTTGAGTCCCACACAGATTGGGGTAGGGGAAGGAGATT
>NW_027927436.1:0-225 GCF_054177405.1 Leptonychotes weddellii
TGCCCCTCTTCAGGGAGTACTTTCCTGAACTTGAAGCATTTCACGTGTTCTCCACGACACACCTTTGTCCTCTTAAAAGATCCAAATGTCACCTGAAACCCAGTCAGGTGAAAAAAACTCAAGGTTTACAATATCGTCTCTTTGTAAAGCTACGCAGTAATTACAGAGCGTCAAAGGAGGGTTTGCATTTGTCTTGTCCTTGCCTTGTTTTTCTTTGATAAAATG
>NW_027927437.1:0-225 GCF_054177405.1 Leptonychotes weddellii
TTACTATAGGACACTGAGCACTTTCCCCTGTGACTTCGACCTATTCTTCATTTGCCCCTCGTTGACATTTTTCATGCTCAAATTTCTTCTGTCTTAAAAAAAGAAAAAAGAAAAAGCCCCTCGCCTTGGGCACTGTCGCACTATCAAAATGTCAAATGCACATGCCCTTTGACCCCACAACTCCATTTTAGGAACTTGTCCCATAGAAATCCCAGTACACATATA
>NW_027927438.1:0-225 GCF_054177405.1 Leptonychotes weddellii
GGACAAAACTAACATCACAAGGGGGTCACAGGGGTGGAAAGAAATGGACAAGTAAAACACAAACCATGGTACCCCCAAACTTCCTGGAGAAAAAAAATGTACTATTAGAGATATGCTAGAAAATCGGTAAGTATGTTTATTGATAAGTAGGTCACCAATCTTTTATTTCTGTAGCAGGTAAAAATAAAAATAAACCTAATCAAAACAAAAAGAAGACACTCTCTT
>NW_027927439.1:0-225 GCF_054177405.1 Leptonychotes weddellii
AAGCTTCACAAATGACATGACATTTCAAGAGAATCCTGGTGGTTGACATATAATTGCAACTGTTTTAAGACCGTTTTCCTCTCAGCAAGAGATTGGCAAGGGCAAGAGATACAATTCTGGCCAATGGGACAAGAGTTGATGCCTGAAAACTTCAGGAGACTCCTCTCTCTAAAAAGTGACATAAGACAAAAAAAAAAAACAAAAACAAAACTCCTTGCTACTGCC
>NW_027927440.1:0-225 GCF_054177405.1 Leptonychotes weddellii
CCAATGAGATTTTTCAGGATACTCTTAAGTTAATAGATTCTAATTCCATTAGACTTTGGCCAGAAGGACAGGCTAGTGACACCCATCCTTTGGAACCTGGGGGATTCTTCGTAGTCTGTCTGGTGCATGGCTAATTTCTGAGCACATGCTGCTCCTGGTGCCCAAATGGATTTGTATTCTGCACCTCTTAGTGTAAAATTGTCTCTACGTCTTCTACTGTGAGCT
>NW_027927441.1:0-225 GCF_054177405.1 Leptonychotes weddellii
CTGCACCCAGGTGTCGGCCTCTGAAGTGTGGGCCCGTGGTTCATCTGTGCTCACACCCACTGTCTTATCTGACTCTTGTTCTAATGGGTTCTCCACTCCTGGCTTCATACTGAATCTCTGTGGGAACCCTTGAGAGATGTAGGCGATGGAGTCCACCCAGATCAATTCAGTCATGATACATGGGGCTAGGACACTCCCACTAAATGTCAGAAGTTTCCCACGGGG
>NW_027927442.1:0-225 GCF_054177405.1 Leptonychotes weddellii
TGTGGTATGTTGGAGGTTCCCCAATTGAAGCCTTTACCATGTACCAAACAGGACTTTAAGTGCTTTGGGTATGCCAACTCCTGTAACCTTCTTAACACTCCTATGGGGTAGGAGAGTAGTAGGTATGACTAATAGTAGATACTGTTATTACTCCCAGTTTCCAAGATGGAAGCTGAGGCCCAAGGAGGCTTCATGACTTCCCTGAGATCATAGAGCTAATAATTG
>NW_027927443.1:0-1339 GCF_054177405.1 Leptonychotes weddellii
TCAATTTCTTCCTGTTTCAGTCTTGGCAGTTTATAGGTTTCCCGGAAGGCATCCATTTCCTCCAGGTGACTTAATTTATTGGCATAGAGTTGTTGATAATAATTTCTAATAATTGTTTCTATTTCCTTGGTGTTCGTCATGATCTCTCCCCTTCCATTCATAATTTTATTAATTTGGGTCCTTTCTCTTTCCTTTAGGTAAGTCTGGCCAGTGGTTTATCGATCTTATTAATTCTTTCAAAGAACTAGCTTCTTGTGTCCTTGATCTGATCGACTGTGTTTCTGGTTTCTAATTCATTGATGTTTGCTTTAATCTTAATTTTTTCTCTTCTAATGCGTGTGACATCATATTTCAATGATATTTGTTCAGAATTTGAGACATCTCAAATAATTTGAGAAACCTCAATAATGAGTACACACATATACAATAAGCACATTTCATTTTTATAATGTCAGAAAGCAAATTTAAATTAAAAAATTCTCTACCATGGGATAATGCCATAAACTTTGTGATTAGGAAGACAGTGAAATAAGGGATAAAACATAATCACAATGGTGAAAACAATATCTCATTTAAGCAGTTAGTGTAAGAGTAGTAAACAAAGTAGGTTTCACCTTAATGCTATGTCTATGCCAAATAGACAAACAAGAACACATAGAGAATGCACTGCACTAACTTCTACATATAATAGGTATTCCATCAGGAAAGTTATTAAATAGTTATTTCATATGCTGATATCCACATATACACTCATTTTTTTCTAAGATATCTTACTAAAATTGTTAGTGTTACTTTTGTTTCACAGCCATTATTACTATCATTATTATAATATGATAATTTTCTTTAGAAGCCCCAGCTCTTAAATATTTTAAACCTTTGAGATTGGCTCTTTAGATTTTTGTTTAATATCAAGTATAAAGATGTTTCAGATTATCAAATACACAGTCCAGGAACAAACTATTTATTAGCACAACAAAGTGGGCTTAGAAAGAACATACCTCAACATAATAACATAATAAGGGCTATATATGAAAACCCCACAATTAATAACATTCTAAATGATTAAGAATTGAGATTTTCTTCACTAAGATCAGGAACAAGACAAGCATGTCCACTCTCACCACTTTTATTCAGCACAGTACTAGAAGTCCTAGTGACATGCATCAGACAAGAAAAATAACTAAAAAGGATCCAAATTGTTAAGGAAGAAGTAAAACTGTCACTATTGCAAATGACTTGATACCACCTATAGATTCCACCAAACAACTATTAGAAGAATACATGTATACAGTAAATTTCAGGATACAAAATTAATATACAAAATCAGTTGTGTTGGGGC
>NW_027927444.1:0-225 GCF_054177405.1 Leptonychotes weddellii
TAAGAGCATACATTAGTGTAATTCTTTTATAGTCTGAAAGCATATGTTGTATGATTTCTATTCTTTAAATTTGTTAAGGTATTTTACAGCCCAGAATATGGTCTGTCCCGGTACATATCCAGGATCATATTTTGGAAAATACTGCTAGATTGTTGCCATCATAACAATTTATGTACTATACCAAGATGACAACTCTGAGTCAGCATCTTCATTTTTCAATGAGAT
>NW_027927445.1:0-225 GCF_054177405.1 Leptonychotes weddellii
TTCATTTGAGACACAGAGAGAGAGAGAGAGAGAGAGCGCGAGCAGGGGGAGAGACGGAGAGGGAGAAGCAAGCTCCCTGCTGAGTAAGGAGCCCAATGTGGGGCTCGATCCCAGGACCCCGGGATCATGACCTGAGCTGAAGGCAGACGCTTAACCATCTGAGCCACCCAGGTGTCCCTCATTCTACTTTTTTTTTTTTTAAAGATTTTATTTATTTATTTAACA
>NW_027927446.1:0-225 GCF_054177405.1 Leptonychotes weddellii
AGGACCGTGTGCCTTGGGGTGCTCCACATTTCATGAGACTTTCCTCTGGACACTTGCTAATATGGACAACCCAGGAGGTGCCTATCCCAAGACGTGGATGGGTATTCAGGATATTAAACTTTTTTCCATATCTCAGAGTACAAAAGATAAATGTCAAGGATGACCCAAATGGATGGGAACTAAGAAAGGAGGGGATGAGGTGAAATAGAACAGAGTTATGGCTTA
>NW_027927447.1:0-225 GCF_054177405.1 Leptonychotes weddellii
GAAGGGATGGCTGAGATGAAACAAAGAAACAAAACGCTGTTTAGGTAGAGAGGATCAGTGGGTCAGAGTTCAAAGCAGAGGGTTATGCTTATCAAACACCTGTTGGTAAGTGAGCCACGCACCAGGATCTGAGAGTGTGCTGGGCCCAGAACACCCAGCACGCAGGAGGGTGCCATGAGGACTAGAGTTAGAAGGACAGGTAGTACTCAGATGATGTAGGACTCG
>NW_027927448.1:0-225 GCF_054177405.1 Leptonychotes weddellii
GTTTTATAGTAAGTCTTGAAGTCACATAGTGTTAGTTCTCCAACTTTGTTCTTTTCCTTCAGTATTGTGTTGGCTATTCTGCAGCTTTTGCCTCTCCTTGTAAACTTTAGAAACAGTTTGTCAATATCCATAAAATAGCTTGCTGGGACTTTTATTAGGATTGCATTGAATCTTACAGAGCAATACAGGAAAAACTGATGTCTTGATGATGTTGAGCTTTTCTAT
>NW_027927449.1:0-225 GCF_054177405.1 Leptonychotes weddellii
GCACAGAGAAAGTGCTCAGTTCATATGAGCTGCTGTTATTTGCTATGATGAAGGCGGCATTGCTGGTGGTGTCTAAATACATCACAGCAGGATCTGTATCTGACTTGTTTTTATCTTCAGAAAATATAGTGCTTCATTCTAGTCATAGATATGTTCAATACATATATGCATACATATATTCAATAAGTAGGTATTGATTCAACCCAACAAAATTCTTTCTTTAAG
>NW_027927450.1:0-225 GCF_054177405.1 Leptonychotes weddellii
TTACTATAGGACACTGAGCACTTTCCCCTGTGACTTCGACCTATTCTTCATTTGCCCCTCGTTGACATTTTTCATGCTCAAATTTCTTCTGTCTTAAAAAAAGAAAAAAGAAAAAGCCCCTCGCCTTGGGCACTGTCGCACTATCAAAATGTCAAATGCACATGCCCTTTGACCCCACAACTCCATTTTAGGAACTTGTTCCATAGAAATCCCAGTACACATATA
>NW_027927451.1:0-225 GCF_054177405.1 Leptonychotes weddellii
TGTGGTATGTTGGAGGTTCCCCAATTGAAGCCTTTACCATGTACCAAACAGGACTTTAAGTGCTTTGGGTATGCCAACTCCTGTAACCTTCTTAACACTCCTATGGGGTAGGAGAGTAGTAGGTATGACTAATAGTAGATACTGTTATTACTCCCAGTTTCCAAGATGGAAGCTGAGGCCCAAGGAGGCTTCATGACTTTCCTGAGATCATAGAGCTAATAATTG
>NW_027927452.1:0-225 GCF_054177405.1 Leptonychotes weddellii
TTAAGAGCATTTAGTAATGGGAAAGTCATCTTTGAGTACTCTAACCACAAATGGCTCCACGACTTGGAGAAAAAAATTCTGCAGAAAGGAAAGGCTGGGCTTTGTGTGGAAGAATGACGAGGGTCCAAGGGGCTTACTGGGTCCTTCCACGGGCCTGGACACTCACTGCATGCCAGCCATGTCCCAGGTGCTAGGCCCACCCAGGGTGACAAGATCAGGGACTGC
>NW_027927453.1:0-225 GCF_054177405.1 Leptonychotes weddellii
AGGACCGTGTGCCTTGGGGTGCTCCACATTTCATGAGACTTTCCTCTGGACACTTGCTAATATGGACAACCCAGGAGGTGCCTATCCCAAGACGTGGATGGGTATTCAGGATATTAAACTTTTTTCCATATCTCAGAGTACAAAAGATAAATGTCAAGGATGACCCAAATGGATGGGAACTAAGAAAGGAGGGGATGAGATGAAATAGAACAGAGTTATGGCTTA
>NW_027927454.1:0-1339 GCF_054177405.1 Leptonychotes weddellii
AGAAATGACCCAAATAAATAAAATCACAAATGAAAGAAGAGCGATCACAACCAACACCAAAGAAATACAAACAATTACAAGAACATATTATGAGCAACTCTATGCCAGCAAATTAGATAACCTGGAAGAAATGGATGCATTCCTAGAGATGTATCAACTACCAAAACTGAACCAGGAAGAAATAGAAAACCTGAATAGACCCATAACCACTAAGGAAATTGAAGCAGTCATCAAAAATCTCCCAAAAAAACAAGAGCCCAGGACCAGATGGCTTCCCAGGGCAATTCTACCACACATTTCAAGAAGAATTAATACCTATTCTTCTGAAACTCTTCCAAAAAGTAGAAATGGAAGGAAAACTTCCAAACTCATTTTATAAGGCCAGCATTACCTTGATCCAAAAACCAAAGACCCCATCAAAAAGAAGAACTACAGACCAATATCCCTGATGAACATGGATGCAAAAATTCTCACCAAAATAGTAATACATAAAAGGATTATTCATCACGACCAAGTGGGATTTATTCCTGGGCTGCAAGGTTGGTTCAACATCCATAAAATCAATGTGATACAATACATTAATAAAAGAAAGAACAAGAACCATATGATACTCTCAATAGATGCAGAAAAAGCATTTGACAAAGTACAGCATTCTTTATTAAAACTCTTCACAGTGTAGGGATAGAGGGTACATATCTCAATATCATAAAAGTCATCAATGAAAAACCCACAGAGAATATCATACTCAATGGAGAAAAACTGAGAGCTTTTCCCCTAAAGTCAGGAACACGGCAGGGATGTCCACTATCACCACTGCTATTCAACATAATATTAGAAGTCCTAGCCTCAGCAATCAGACAACAAAAAGAAATAAAAAGCATCTGAAGCAGCAAAGAAGAAGTGACACCCTCACTCTTTGCAGATGATATGATACTTTATGTGGAAAACCCAAAAGACTCCACCCCAAAACTGCTAGAACTCATATAGGAATTCAGTAAAGTGGCAGAATATAAAATCAATGCACAGAAGTCAGTGGCATTTCTATACACCAACAACAAGACAGAAGAAAGGAATTAAGGAGTCGATCCCATTTACAATTGCCCCCCCAAAACCATAAGATACCTAGGAATAAATCTAACCAAAGAGGCAAAGAATCTGTACTCAGAAAACTATAAAATACTCATGAAAGAAATTGAGGAAGACACAAACAAATGGAAAAACGTTGCATGCTCATGGATTGGAAGAACAAATATTGTGAATATGTCAATGCTACCTAGAGAAATCTACACATTTAATGCAATCCCTATCAAAATACCATCCACTATTTTCAAAGAAATGG
>NW_027927455.1:0-225 GCF_054177405.1 Leptonychotes weddellii
CTTGGGCCATCTGTGCATGGAAATCGTTGCTGTAGGGCTGGTGGGGAGGTAGGGGTGCTCATTTCCGGACAGGGTTTCCAGGGCTAGAAGAGGATTTAGAGGTGGAGGGGGGACCCGGGGGCCCTTTCTGGCCAGCTGCAGGCTGGACTGGCCCTTTCTTTTTGGGGATTAAGGTCTTGTTCTTGCTCTTGAACACTCTGCTGGGATCCAGCTTGTTCACGAAGC
>NW_027927456.1:0-225 GCF_054177405.1 Leptonychotes weddellii
GGACAAAACTAACATCACAAGGGGGTCACAGGGGTGGAAAGAAATGGACAAGTAAAACACAAACCATGGTACCCCCAAACTTCCTGGAGAAAAAAAATGTACTATTAGAGATATGCTAGAAAATCGGTAAGTATGTTTATTGATAAGTAGGTCACCAATCTTTTATTTCTGTAGCAGGTAAAAATAAAAATAAACCTAACCAAAACAAAAAGAAGACACTCTCTT
>NW_027927457.1:0-225 GCF_054177405.1 Leptonychotes weddellii
GGTGGTGGGTATTGAGGAGGGCACATTCTGCATGGAGCACTGGGTGTTATGCACAAACAATGAATCATGGAACACTTCATCTAAAACTAATGATGTAATGTATGGGGATTAACATAAGAATAAAAAAAAAAGAGAGAGAAAAGTCGCTTCTAGGTAAGAACGAGGGGGTGAGAAGGAGCGGAGGCAGGCCTGTTGGGAAAGCAGGTTTGTGCCAGTTTCTATGCT
>NW_027927458.1:0-225 GCF_054177405.1 Leptonychotes weddellii
CCAATGAGATTTTTCAGGATACTCTTAAGTTAATAGATTCTAATTCCATTAGACTTTGGCCAGAAGGACAGGCTAGTGACACCCATCCTTTGGAACCTGGGGGATTCTTCGTAGTCTGTCTGGTGCATGGCTAATTTCTGAGCACATGCTGCTCCTGGTGCCCAAATGGATTTGTATTCTGCACCTCTTAGTGTAAAATCGTCTCTACGTCTTCTACTGTGAGCT
>NW_027927459.1:0-225 GCF_054177405.1 Leptonychotes weddellii
GAAGGGATGGCTGAGATGAAACAAAGAAACAAAACGCTGTTTAGGTAGAGAGGATCAGTGGGTCAGAGTTCAAAGCAGAGGGTTATGCTTATCAAACACCTGTTGGTAAGTGAGCCACGCACCAGGATCTGAGAGTGTGCTGGGCCCAGAACACCCAGCACGCAGGAGGGTGCCATGAGGACTAGAGTTAGAAGGACAGATAGTACTCAGATGATGTAGGACTCG
>NW_027927460.1:0-225 GCF_054177405.1 Leptonychotes weddellii
GTGAAGGCCACAGATCCCTGTAAACGTACTAAGAACCACTGGATTGTACACATTGAAAAAGGTGAACATTATTGCATGTGATTCATATCTAAATAAACATTAAAAATGAGTCCATCTGGGGTGCCTGGGTGGCTCAGTCGGTTAAGGTCTGCCTTCAGCTCAGGTCATGATCTCAGGGTCCTGGGATGGAGCCCTGCATCGGGCTCCCTGCTCAGCGGGAAGCCT
>NW_027927461.1:0-225 GCF_054177405.1 Leptonychotes weddellii
TCTTTTAGGATTCTTTTTTTTTTTTTTTCCAAATAGAAAACTATTTAATTAAAATGCCCACAAATACATGTTAACTTCATTAAACACTGAATTTAGTACTTATAAAAAGTTTCATTACGTTTAAACACAATTTCAAGTTAAATGGGTTTTTTTTAGCAATTTAAATTATTTTTATTTTTTTATTTTTTATTCTTATGTTAATCCCCATACATTACATCATTAGTT
>NW_027927462.1:0-225 GCF_054177405.1 Leptonychotes weddellii
GTTTTATAGTAAGTCTTGAAGTCACATAGTGTTAGTTCTCCAACTTTGTTCTTTTCCTTCAGTATTGTGTTGGCTATTCTGCAGCTTTTGCCTCTCCTTGTAAACTTTAGAAACAGTTTGTCAATATCCATAAAATAGCTTGCTGGGACTTTTATTAGGATTGCATTGAATCTTACAGAGCAATACAGGAAAAACTGATATCTTGATGATGTTGAGCTTTTCTAT
>NW_027927463.1:0-225 GCF_054177405.1 Leptonychotes weddellii
ACCCACCCACCGACCCCAGGTTCCCCCAGTCAGAATCTCTATGGGTATGCATGCTTCTCGAGTGTTTCTAAGGAGCAGGCCAGGTGACTTACTGCCAGCAGGCCTGCTCTCTCTCCATATCTGTCTGTGGAGAGCCCTGAGCAGCCAAAGGGAAAACAGACCTGCCCCACCCTGCTGCTGTTCTGAATCCCAGGAGGGCGCTGCTAGGGAAGTCCAGCCAGCATC
>NW_027927464.1:0-225 GCF_054177405.1 Leptonychotes weddellii
TCATAGAGAGATAAAGTTATACTTGAGAGATACTGTTTTTGAATCTTTATTTGAAATGGATAAAGAACAGGAATGCTTAGGGGAAGCATGGCAGATTGGGGAATGCAAAGGTATGGTAATCAGGGACTCCACAGAAGCAGAACCAATAAGATGGATGGATGGATAGAGGATAGATAGATAGATAGATAGATAGATAGATGTGTGGATGGATAGATATGATGGATG
>NW_027927465.1:0-1339 GCF_054177405.1 Leptonychotes weddellii
TTCATATTGCATCCCTCCATCGTATTAACCCTTATTTTTGTACATATATAAGTTTTTCTTTCTTTAAAATTTTGGGAGGCACTTTCTTTTAACAGACCAAAATACACCCAAAATCTAGTGTGTGGCACTGATCTATGTACCAGCCTGATCATATTTGATCATATTCTGTTTTTTTGTTTTGTTTTGTTCTGTTTTTGTTTGTTTTTACCTTTTTCTTTTTTCTTTCTTTCCCTTTCTTTTCCCCCAGTTTCAGGTCTTTTCTGATTTGTTTAGAGTATATTTTCTGGGGACGTTTTTACCCTGTTAGCATTTTGTTCTCTCATTCATCTATGCTCCTCTGGACAAAATGACGAGACAGAAAAAATCACCTCAACAAAAAGAACAAGAGGCAGTACCGACTGCCAGGGACCTACTCAATACGGACATTAGTACAAAGTCGGAACTAGAGTTCAGAATGATGATTTTAAAGATACTAGCTGGACATGAAAAAAACATGGAAGTTATTAGAGAAACCCTTTCTGGAGAAATAAAAGAGCTCAAATCTAACCAAGTCGAAATCAAAAAGGCTATTAATGAGGTGCAATCAAAAATGGAGGCTCTAACTGCTAGGATAAATGAGGCAGAAGAGAGAATTAGTGATATAGAAGACCAAATGATGGAAAATCAAGAAGCTGAGAAAAAGAGAGAACTACTAGAGAGACAAACAACTACTGGATCACAAGGGCAGAATTTGAAAAATAAGTGACACCATAGATGAAACAATATTAGAATAATTGGGATCCCAAAAGAAGAAAAAAGAGGGGGCAGAAGGTATATTGGAGCAAATTATAGCAGAGAACTTCCGTAGTTTGGGAAAGGAAACAGGCATCAAAATCCAGGAGGCACAGAGAATCCCCCTCAAAATCAATAAAAATAGGTCAACACCCCGACATCTAATAGTAAAACTTACGATCTCAGAGACAAAGAGAAAATCCTGAAAGCAGCTCAGGACAAGAGATCTGTAACCTACAATGGTAGAAACATTAGATTGGCAACAGACCTATCCACAGAGACCTGGCAGGCCAGAAAGGACGGGCGTGATATATTCAGAGCACTAAATGAGAAAAATATGCAGCCAAGAATACTATATCCAGCTAGGCTGTCATTGAAAATAGAAGGAGAGATAAAAATCTTCCAGGACAAAAACTAAAAGAATTTGCAAACACAAAACCAGCCCTACAAAAAATCTTGAAAGGGGTCCTCTAAGCAAAGAGAGAGCCTAAAAGCAACATAGACCAGAAAGGAACACAGACAATATACTGTAACAGTCACCTTACAGGCAATACAATGGCAGTAAATT
>NW_027927466.1:0-225 GCF_054177405.1 Leptonychotes weddellii
AACGAGACCTAAGGGGGATTCTACTGTAAGGGCCTTCAGAAAAACTTTTGCTTCCCTAGTAAAAGATTAGAAATACCCTTCTGAAGGGGTACGTGCACCCCGATGTTTATAGCAGCAATGTCCACAGTAGCCAAACTGTGGAAAGAGCCAAGATGTCCATCGACAGATGAATGGGTAAAGAAGATGTGGTATATATATATACAATGGAATATTATGCAGCCATCA
>NW_027927467.1:0-225 GCF_054177405.1 Leptonychotes weddellii
CGCCTGGGTGGCTCAGTTGGTTAAGTGACTGCCTTCGGCTCAGGTCATGATCCTGGAGTCCCGGGATCGAGTCCCGCATCGGGCTCCCTGCTCGGCAGGGAGTCTGCTTCTCCCTCTGACCCTCCTCCCTCTCATGCTCTCTGTCTCTCATTCTCTCTGTCTCAAATAAATAAATAAAATCTTTAAAAAAAAAAAAAAAGAAGAATGAAACTGGACCATTTCCTT
>NW_027927468.1:0-225 GCF_054177405.1 Leptonychotes weddellii
AAATGAACAATCCCTTCCTCTCTCCCATATTTTTTTTCTGTGCCTTACCTAAAGCCCTCACTTGGTGGGTGCTGCGGTCACTGAGCTCCAAAATCAAGATGGCCACTTTAACAGGTGATGAAAAGTATTTATTTAAAACCAATAGCCCTTATTTCTTACACCTGAATATACCTCAGCAGCTGGTTCAAATATTTAATTATAAAAAGTAAAACAAATGTTGAAAGA
>NW_027927469.1:0-225 GCF_054177405.1 Leptonychotes weddellii
GCTCCTGGAGTTAGTGTAGGGTTAGATCATGTATTTGAGACCTTTCTTATTTCTTGAAAAAGGTTTGTATTGCTATATACTTTCCTCTTAGGACTGCCTTTGTGCATCCCAAAGATTTTGAACAGTTGTATTTTCATTTTCATTTGTTTAAATGAATTTTTTTAATTCTTCTTTAATTTCCTGGTTGACCCATTCATTCTTCAGTAGGATGCTCTTTAGCCTCCA
>NW_027927470.1:0-225 GCF_054177405.1 Leptonychotes weddellii
TAGTAAAATTACTGGATCATAAGGAATTCATTCTTTTAATTTTTTTTGAAAAATCCACGTATTGTTTTATACAGTGCCTGCACCAATTTTGTACTCCCACCTGGATTTAAAAAAAGAAGAAGAAGGTTACACATGCATGTGTGTGTTTGTGTTTGTATATATTGTCATGTTGCCATTTGTGCCAACATGGATGGACTAGAGGGTATCCTGTTAAGTAAAATAATT
>NW_027927471.1:0-225 GCF_054177405.1 Leptonychotes weddellii
ATTCCTCTGTTCCTGAAGAAATTTACACTTAAGGTTGACAGTACTATGCCTCAATGTTCTCAGGAATGACAGAAGTCACATTTTGATGATAAAAAGCCTCCCAATGTCCAGGCACATGGGTCTAGCACGGTGACATCTCTGTTTGATTCTATCTTTTCCTAGACGTGTGGCGCCTTCTAGAAGGTCTCTGAGGTGGTAAATACCTTTAGCTTTTCCTGACGTGTG
>NW_027927472.1:0-225 GCF_054177405.1 Leptonychotes weddellii
TATTGGAGGTCCTGTGAATTTATGTGTCTTTTTAAAGTGCCCGTGGTGATTGAGATGTTAAGTGGGGTTTGAAGACACTCATTTAAGGTTTGAGGGTTTTAATGAGTTACTCCTGCCAGGAATACAGTACAGTATTCATATTTCAAAAGGCAAACATTGGGAATTGGCAATGTTGAACACAAAATGATTTATGATTAGTGACTTTCACTCACTGAAGAGATATTA
>NW_027927473.1:0-225 GCF_054177405.1 Leptonychotes weddellii
AGGCCTTGGTTCAAATACCACCTCCCGAGCTGCCATCTTGCGTCCCCGCGTGTGTGCTCCTAATCTCAGCTGGTCCGCCCGAGACCCCCTGAGCGCCAACCCTATTCCCCCGCGCGGTCCCATTTCCGCTCCAACAAGATGAAAGAAACTATCATGAACCAGGAGAAACTCGCCAAACTGCAAGCACAAGTGCGCATTGGTGGGAAAGGAACTGCTCGCCGAAAG
>NW_027927474.1:0-225 GCF_054177405.1 Leptonychotes weddellii
GCTTTGTAATAAGAGAAACAGCCCTGTTACTTAGTCAAGGCGGTATTTAGCAGACGCGTCAGCAAAAGGTAAAGAACAGGAAAACGCTGAGCTCCTAAAGTCCCTTTCTCTCCTATGTCCAGATGTGACAACTATTTCCATCGTCAAGCACAGCGGCCATTCCTACATACCTGCTGATGCACGTGTCTCAAAAAAACTGATGTTGTGGGCATGTAGGAATTGCTT
>NW_027927475.1:0-225 GCF_054177405.1 Leptonychotes weddellii
ATGAGGAAGATGGTCCCAGGACAACAAGGGTTTAAGCAGTAGGTATCCCAGAAAGAGAGAAGGGAGGTAAGGAAGCAAAAAATACCTAAGGTTAAATATCACACCTATGAAAAGAACATGTATCTATAGATAAAAATGAAGTGGAAACCCAACAAAATTATTAAAGCATACAGAAGAGAAAACATGACCAATAAACAAACGAAAAAATGCTCAACCACACAGTAA
>NW_027927476.1:0-1339 GCF_054177405.1 Leptonychotes weddellii
AAGGAATTGATAAGAAGTTGTTTGAAAAAAGAAGAGGATTTTTTTTATTTTTTTTTTTTAAGATTTTATTTATGTGAGAGAGAGAGAATTAGAGACAGAGAGCATGAGAGAAAGGAGGGTCACAGGGAGAAGCAGACTCCCTGCTCAGTAGGGAGCCCGATGTGGGACTTGATCACGGGACTCCAGGATCATGACCTGAGCCGAAGGAAGTCACTTAACCAACTGAGCCACCCAGGCGCCCCAAAAGAAGAGGATTTAAAAAAAGAGAAAAAAGAAAAAAAAAGGGAGAGAATGTGATCAGGCAGGGGAGTAGAAAAAACCATATACTAGAGATTTAGGGTATATTTTAATCTGTTAGAAGAAACTATCTCAAAATTTTAAAGAGAGAACAAGTTATATATATATGCCAAAAATATGGGTAAGTACTATGAAGGGATAGAATATGACTCTAAAAATGAAAAATAAAAATGTTTTTTAAGAAAAGGGATTGATAGGATGTTGGTTGAAAAGGGAAAAATAAAAATTCAAAAAGAAATAAAGACAGTTAAAAAAAATTAACTTTGAAAGACTAAAGAATCATGGTAAAAAAGCCATGAATTCTATGTGCAGTATTCCCCTAACGCTGGAGTTCTGCCGTTCTCATTGATCAGTAAACTTGGTCTTGGCTGGCTGTTCTCACTGATCTTCTGGGGAGGGGCCTGTTGCCGTGGTTTCCAAATGTCTTTGCCGGAGGCAGAATTGCCCCGCCCTTGCCCCCTCCTGGCTAAGTTATCTGCTCGGGTTTGCTCTCCGGAGCTTTTGTTCCCTGCAAGCTTTCTGTACAACTTTGGAGGCGGAGAGTGAAAATGGCAGCCTCCCAATCTCCGCCCCGGAGAGCCGAGAACTCGGGGCCCCGCTCCTCAGTGAGCGCCCAGAGAAAAGCCGTCAGTCACTCCCGTCTCCCCGGTCTCCGGCTGCACTCCGTGCTCACCCGGCCTGTGACCGCGCATTTCTCTCTCTGACACCCGACCCCGGGTGGAGTCTCCAAACCCAGCAGATCCCTGCGGTGCACTCCCACGCGGCTCCTCCCGGGGGAGGAAGGTGAGTCTCCCCGGATCTGCCGCTTGTTGGGTCTCTGCTGGAGGAGCAGTGGCCCGACTGGGCGGCGGATCACGGTTTATGGCAACCCCGAGCTGAGAGCCCACTCCTGGGCTCCGCCTCTGCAGCCGGCTTCCCTGCTCCATTACCTGGGAGCTCTGCCACACTCAGGCACCCCTGGTCTTTCTGTGACCCCAAGGGTCCTGAGACCACACTGTCCCGGAGGGTTCCACCCCCCGCTTAGCCACCAGAGTGACATCCC
>NW_027927477.1:0-225 GCF_054177405.1 Leptonychotes weddellii
ATGAGGAAGATGGTCCCAGGACAACGAGGGTTTAAGCAGTAGGTATCCCAGAAAGAGAGAAGGGAGGTAAGGAAGCAAAAAATACCTAAGGTTAAATATCACACCTATGAGAAGAACATGTATCTATAGATAAAAATGAAGTGGAAACCCAACAAAATTATTAAAGCATACAGAAGAGAAAACATGACCAATAAACAAACGAAAAAATGCTCAACCACACAGTAA
>NW_027927478.1:0-225 GCF_054177405.1 Leptonychotes weddellii
TCTCCCGCTCCCCCTGCTTGTGCTCTCTGTCAAATAAATAAATAAATAATCTTTAAAGTTGATGTTAAAAAAAAAGATGCTGTCATTCTCTGTACAGCCAAGATAGTTATCAAAAATGAAAGATAATTCTGTTACTATGGATTGAGTTTGAGGAATGTCATTTGGAATTTGTACTCTTCTGGGAGCTACACTGTTATACGGAAGTTATGACACTGCAGATGCTGA
>NW_027927479.1:0-225 GCF_054177405.1 Leptonychotes weddellii
TAAAATAAAGTGTACAATATAGTTGCTTATAGTAAATTCACAAATTCATGCAACATTCAATACTATTTAATTCCAGAACACTTTCTTAACTCCCAGTTTTTCTTCCCCTAAACCTCTGGCAACTACTGATCTTCTTTCTGTTCCTACAGATTTGCCTATTCTGGATATTTCATATAGAAACCATACAATATGTTTTTTTATATCTGTCATTTTTCACATAGCATA
>NW_027927480.1:0-225 GCF_054177405.1 Leptonychotes weddellii
AGCAAGCTTACAATTCACTCTGCTTAACTTTCCTGTCCTTTAAAGAGGATTACCAACTTCTGCAAGTTAAAAGCCATTGGAACAGCAACAACCTTCCTGAAAATGTTGTATCAGAGTCACAAATGTTTATCATCCCAAAACTATATCGATTCCTTAAAACAGTGATTTAACTCTATCTTGCATAGATTATTTTTTTTTATTTTTTTTTATTCTTATGTTAATCCC
>NW_027927481.1:0-225 GCF_054177405.1 Leptonychotes weddellii
AAAATGTCCTACACTGGCCATTGGGACTTTTCTTGTACCTATAAAAAGTTAATATGATTTCTTCAATCCTAATCAAATCTTAATTAAATGAAGAATGTTTTGTTTGACCAGAATCATGAAGAAAAGAACAATAATATGAATGTCTTTAGAGAGTTTGTCACAATGGATACCACTTCCTGTTGCTATTCATTTGGACCGTCCTTTTTGTGTCAGAGAAATCACTCC
>NW_027927482.1:0-225 GCF_054177405.1 Leptonychotes weddellii
TGGGTGGCTGGCTCAGTCGTTAAGCGTCTGCCTTCGGCTCAGATCATGATCCCAGGGTCCTGGGATCGAGCCCCACATCGGGCTCTCTGCTCAGCGGGAAGCCTGCTTCTCCCTCTCCCACTCCCCCTGCTTGTGTTCCCTCTCTCACTGTGTCTCTCTCTGTCAAATAAATAAATAAAATCTTTAAAAAAAAAAAAATGTGAAAGCAAATGGGACAGACTGTTG
>NW_027927483.1:0-225 GCF_054177405.1 Leptonychotes weddellii
TCATCTTTTGTGAACCTGGGACCTTTGGAGATTTGGCCCCAGCATCCTGGGCAGGCCTTGTAAGAGGAGCTCTCCCTGCCTGAGAGTAGGGGTGGGGAAAAGACTTTGGAGAAGCAGGTCCCTCCTCCATCCTCCAAGCTCCAGGCTCAGGATTCTGATCCAGCCTCACCTTTCCCCGGCAGCCTAGACCTCATATGCTCTTATGGAACTCTGTGTTTCCTGCTC
>NW_027927484.1:0-225 GCF_054177405.1 Leptonychotes weddellii
CTCTCCTGGGGACACCATCACACACACCCCCCCCCAGAACTAATGTTTAACTAGACATCGGGGGTCCCACAGCCTGGCAAGCCGACACACAAAACCAACCTGTAACTGCGTCCCAGGTGCAATGCTTAGCAGTCGCGCCATCACAGTGACCGGGTTTATTTTCTCCACAGTGAGGTCAACAAGGATTCTCTGGAGAAAACCCTTCCACAGCTGAAATGCCATTTC
>NW_027927485.1:0-225 GCF_054177405.1 Leptonychotes weddellii
GAATGAACATTCGTGTCCGCCCCGCACCCCCCCCCCACAAATTCCTATGTTGGAACCTTAACCCCCAGTATGGCTGCATTTGGAGATGGGCCTCTAAGGAAGTAATCAGGTGACATAAGGTCATAGAGTGGGGCTCTGATCACATGGGATTAGTGTCCTTGTGAGAAAAGACACAGGCAGCTAGCGCTCTCGTCCCCACACCCCACCCCCCTCAACCCACCCCAC
>NW_027927486.1:0-12692 GCF_054177405.1 Leptonychotes weddellii
AAAAAAAAAAAAAGAATAACTCATATGCCCACATCGGATTTATTTCAGAAATCAAAAGTTAGCTTAACATTTGAAAATTAACTATATTAACAGAAAAAAGGAGCATCATATAGTCATCTTGATAGAAAAAGCACTGACAAAATTCAACAACCATTTGTTATTTTTTAAAAAAGGAAAATTCTTAGGCGCTCCTGGGTGGAAATACACCTCTAAGGGAAAAATCAAGACATGGACCAACAGCAAGAAATATGAGAGAGAAAAATGTTCTTATTGTGGATTTATTTTAATATGTTCCTAAAACTCTAATTGTTAACTGAAAATTATGACCAACTCTGCTTCTTGCCTAAATAAAGGGGAATGACCATGTTATTTCTATTATATTTTCCAAAGAGTTTTCCTTTTTGTTGTTGTTTGTTCTGCAACAATGGGCTAAGCCCACATCAACATTCTGTAACCAAGTCCCTCTTAACAAAGTGTTATGCTTTAGATGAGAAAAGCTCACTCACTTACCACGGTCATCGAGGAGAATATTCTCAGGCTTTAAGTCTCTACAAAGGAAGAGACAACAACAAAAAGCTCCGTTATTCAGAAGGTGACACTGGTTCATCAGCACCCAGCAGAAATAACCGCAGATGTGTGTACTATGAGCAGCACCAAGGACGGGGGATAACAAAACCGTCCTTTGTGGGTCACATCGTGAGTCCTTCACGCCGTCGCTGGAAGGACGAGGACGCCACAAAGGTTCATCTCAACCAACACCGTGCATGTGACCGCAGTGTGCTCTGTCCAGGTTCGCAGGTCTGAGACAGTTCAGTGATGGAAGGCACAGCCCCGTAGTAAGGACTTAGTCCTTAATGAACTTGGCTCAATTTCCCTTATCACTCATATATGTTTTAAAATGTCAACAACTGAAAATTTCCCATACCAGAATAACTCAGCTTTGGGGGTCAGATAGGCACGGATTCAAATCCTAGCTCTGCCACTCTTCCGCTACGTGACCGGAACTGCTCTAGGCCTCAGTTTCCTCCCCTGTACCGTGGTGTGATCCACACACACCCACTTCCCCGGTGAGGCAGGGTTGGGGGAGCTCAGGTCTTGCAGGAGGAAGCGTGTAATCAACAGCCGCAACTGGAGGAGGGACACCACAGGCTTTGAATAAATACAGATCACTAAAGAATAAAATATCTTAAATGTAATATTCCAAACTGCTTGTTTCTTACCTTTGAAAGAAAAAATTTACTTTTCAGAGGATTTATATTTAACTCTGGTTTCAAATGTGGCCCTATCACAACACCCCATGTCCCCCAAGCATCGCCCCTCCATCTGTGGCCAGATTACGAGAACCTCCACAGGAGAGCAACAGCGGATGGAAGGCGGTTGAACTCGGGAAAGCTCCGTAAAGGGACAGAACCAGGAGCTAGCTGAAGTGAGCCCTCCCAGCACCCCCAGAGGCCGCAGTTAGTGTGAAACCTGCTCAGGCCCAAACCCACACCCTCAGGAAAAGATGAGAAGTGAGCCTGTTAACAGCTCACAGACAGGAGAACACACCCTGAGTGGCTGCACAGGAACATTCCTGTGGTGCCGGCCATGCCCCCACGGTCACGGTCCCCTTAGGGAGAGGAACCAGCGGCAAAGGGGCAGGTGGCTTCCGCATTTGCATCTTCCAGCCACATGCATATGCTCCTGCACTATCTGGGTGGGATGATGAGCATTTCTGTTTTTCCCTTTATTGTTTTCTGTATTAAAAAAAAAAATCCTTATAAATGCTATTGAAAACAAAGTAGCCTTCCTTACATGGAACCTCCACAGCCTCCTTGTTTACGTAGGCTTACACTCAACAGCAACACAACACCTGCCCCCCAAATTACTTAAATGTCTCCTGGGACGTCCTAAACCTCACTGCTCCAAGTGTGGGCTGCAGAGCTGGTCAGAAAGCCGGCTGTGGGCCAGCGTCCACTCAGCTGTCACCACGCACTGCGGGTCAGCCGGCTCGGAAAGGAAGCAGCGGCAGCAGGAGTAACGTCAGTAACGCACCCCGTGCCCGCCACACACGCCATGACTGTGCTCTCACATAGCGCAGGCACCATCTCCTCTCCGGGCCCCAAAAGCTCTGGGAAGCAGCTGTAGACAGAGTGCAGAGTGCTGGTCTTGAGGACTAGCAAAGTTCAGTGGGTCACACAGAAGCCAAATGACAAGCTAGAACAAGGCGCAAAGGACCCTTGCTCGCCCTGCCCTGCCCCACACGCTGGACACTGGACACGTTCGAGTATCAAGCACCACCGCGTTAGGCCACAATGTGTTGTTGTTTCTTGCACCTTCCTTCAAAGACGATTTCTCCAGGCTTTTGATCAACCTAAAGGCTCTCTTCACAGGTCTCCAAGCTTGGGTGCGGGCCTTGTGTGGAGGACGCTGGACAATGCCTCATTACTGGTCAGCCACTCAGCCTCCAGGATGTGGCTTCCTCAACTGTCAAGCGAAGGGGTTTCTTTTGGTGATCTTTTCGGTTCCTTTTGGATTGCAAAGTAATGATCCAATCACGGTCTTAAGCCAGGAACACAAACGAAGGTCAGCATGTACAGGAGGGTTCAACCAATGCTGAGATTAAAATAAGTGAGACTGTCTTCTTGCATCTGTACAGTCTCCCACCCCGCAGCCTACTGACTGGAGTACGGCTTATGTATCATTTGTTGTGCTCTCAAGCCATTTAAAAGTGATCTTGTACCTCCATGCTCTGGGCCACCAGAAACTCATTTTGTTGGTTGCATGTCCATCCTCTTCTTGTTAAAAAAAAAAAAAGCACTTGCCATTTGGATCCCATTTCCCAGCCTGTCACTGAGGCATGAATGACCATGAGAAGTTGATTTCTGGACCCTGAGGCTTGAACCTCTGCCTGGTCCGTGGTTCACCCGCATGACCCTCCTCTCGTCCCAGCTCATGCCTGCATCGCAGTACCCTGCTTTCTCCTGGTGACTCTCTGTCTCCCACTATCCCCCCACTCCCCGCTGGGTCCTGCCAGTTAGCCACCCTCTCCTGGGGAGTGAGGGCGTGCCTGAACAGCCTGCTGGGCACACTTTGGGAGTCAAATGAAGAGAACAGCAGGGGTTGGCCCGGCCACAGGTGAGGGTTTCCTAAGCCCTGGCATAATTGGAACTTCAGTAGGGTCTAAATATACCATGGTCTTGGGAAACAGCTCCAACCCAATCAGAAGGCATCAGGAGCAATGTTCTTGATCAGGGAAGGGGCAGAGTAAGGGAACCAAAGCAAAAAGAACTTTGGCTCACTCCCTAAGTGTTCCCTTAAACATTCTTCAAGATAGTATGACTCACCAGCCTTGGGGCAAGAATCTAAGGTCTGTCCCCATTGCCTGCCATCCCACCATGCACCCCACCTCAGAAAAGCTGATCTGCCTAAGAGAGTCTCCAGGGAATGGGTCTGTTAGTTACTATTGTTTTTATAGATAGATACTATGAGGCAGAAATTTCCAATCTGGAAAAATGTGGGTCATAGACAGATGAACAGTTCTTTTAAACGTTAAGATCTGCCATTCTTACTTTAAATTAACTTCCATGTTTCAAAAATGATGGAAACAAGAGATTATCCTTTGAGCACTTACTGTAAATGGTAAGCATATCTCCATTTCTGTGTTCGTTTGCACGTTACCCTTCTAGCCTCTAGGTTAAAGGTTTCCTGAGAACAAGGACTTCAAAATCCAATTTGTTCCACAGAGTGTGTGTCTAGCATGCAACCAAGAAGTGTGTATACATCTGGGACTCAATCTATATTTCTGGAATGACTGAAAGATCCTTCTTGCTACTGAAAAATCTAATGTGATAGCAATAATCTATACTGTCCAATGGCCTGTATGAGCCAAACCACTACTGAAACAGTCTCGGTCCCAAGTGTCTCCTTCCCACCATTATTCTACACCCCAACTGCCTTCTCCTCACAGCAGATAATATCATCTACTTTTCATTCCACAACTCATTCACTAGAAAAAGAGATCCAAAGCACAGCTAAACATCCATTTTCCTTAATAATTTCCAGCTATAGCATTCCAGACAGGTGGGAATGTCATCCTGTTTAATCAGGGAAGAGCTCTTGAGAAATATAACAAAACAGTAAAACTGCCAGCTCAAAATTCAGGTTTTCCTCCTGTTCCGGAAAAGAGTGAGGCACAAAGCACAGAACCCAAGACCTGGATCAGGAACCGTCACCCACGAGGAAGGGGACAAGAGACAACCTCTCCTAACTCTAAGTGGACACGACCCCACAAAAGACTGCGGGGAAGACACAGAGACAATATGTGCCAGAGCGCTCCGCAGATAAATGCTGTTCCTATACCTGTGACCGTGTCCAGCAGCACTTTGTTATTTATATCATAGTGGCGGTTTTCTTCAAATACAGATACATGGAAACAAAGTAAACGGGCACGTGCCACAAGGTTAATTTGTTCATCATTAATAAAATAAAACTCTAGAAATCATCTTGATTGAACAGCTACTTTCCCTGTTGTGAAAATTAATAAAAGGAAACTTCATTTAGAACGGAGTCTGGAGGCAGGCAGGGGGGGCTCCGGCCCTACCACTCCCGGTCAACCGCAGACCCAACAGGAAGAGACGCACCTTGCACCTGGATATTACCTTAGCTACCACTCTACCATCCCAGCAGGAAGAAGGAAGGTTTCCTTCTCCCCCAGCAATAGCCCAGCCAATGAGAGACAATTACAGCCCCAAGCAATGAGAGACTGCCACAGCCTGGCCAATGAGAGACAGTCAGAGCCCGGCAAATGAGAGACTGCCACAGCCCGGCCAATGAGAGACAGTCACAGCCCGGCCAACGAGACACTGCCACAGCCTAGCCAATGAGAGACAGACAAAGCCCGGCCAATGAGACACTGCCACAGCCCAGCCGCTGAGAGTCTACTACACTTCCAGGTCTCAGTTTACCCCAGTGGACTTTGTTTCTAACGGCCCACCCCACCCCCCCTTCCTCTATAAAAGAGCCTCCCCTCCGTTGCTCTGCAGACTCACCTGTGGTTTTGCTTTTATTTGGTTGGCCCAGATTACAATTCTCTGCTAGTCCTGAACAAACCTACTCTTGCTGGGGAAATAAGGGCAGTTTTATCTTAAGCTTAACAGTTGTGAGCATTTGACAAGTGCTGTCCAAGCACGTGTGGGCATCAGCTCAGTAGATGCAGGACCTCAGTGGTCTCGGGAACAGTTTGCAGAAAACCGGGGCCGTAACGCATCACCCAGAACACGTCCTCTCCTGAAGCAACAGCTGCATCCTTCCTCCCCTAACAGAGCCAGAGGCAGGGAGCTTCTGTTGTAAAGAATTTTATATCCGCAGAAAACGAACGCTCTTCCCAGAAGACGGCCTCACCACTTTGAAGCACACATACCCAGTTCACTGCATCACGTCCCTCGTTCATAACAAAGAGTTGTTTCTTGAGCCTGCTGGCTCACTCCTGACTCGCAGAAGTATAGTGCAGAGTGTCCAGGTCTCCTCGGAGCTGAAAGGCGCACGATTGTCAAGTAGAACGTCAGATAATGCCCAGCCTGAACAGTCAGGAGCATGGAGCGCCACTTTTGGGACAAGTGCGTTACCTTTCAGCATTTAATAAAATCACAATCAGCCTGGATTCCACAATCACTGTAGTGTGAGACCTGACGGTTTTCCTTTTTCTGTAATGCCAGTGTTCCAGAGATCTTGGTTTATTTAAATAACTGACCATTTGGGTAGCTTGTTTTTTCTCTTCCAGTGCTTTAAATTCCCATTCTTTTTTTTTTTTTTAAGATTTTATTTATTTATTTATTTGACAGAGAGAGAGGGAACACAAGCAGGGGAGTGGGAGAGTGAGAAGCAGGCTTCCCGTGGAGCAGGGAGCCCGATGGAGGGCTCGATCCCAGGACCCTGAGATCACGACCCGAGCGGAAGGCAGTTGCTTAAGCGACTGAGCCACCCAGGCGCCCCTAAATTCCCATTCTTATGTTTTAAGTTCACCAGTAAAGAGTGAGACTGTGAGACTCTAGGTCCCCACCCTCTGCCCCAATAACTGCAGAGCCCCAGGCCCACATGCTCACGTGTCCCCTCTCCCACCCTGCACCTCCAGACCTCTCTGTGTGGTCCTGGGTACTACATGTGATTGCCAGGACTTATAAGTAATAACCTTTTTCTCTTTCAAAGTTTCTTGATGGCTATTGCTGAGGGGCATCTTGCAGTTATAATAAGAACCACAAGGGCTGGTCCAGCCACAACACTGGTCGTTGACGGGCTGAGCCCAGCATAGAACAGTGGGTTTATTGGTAAAAGAGTACACAGTAAAGTTGCCACTGCAGAGAAATGTCTGGAGAAGATTCTGGATCACAAAAAAAAGACAAAGCAAAACTGATTTAATGATTAAGTATCAAAATTCACCTCTCAGTCTGAGAACTGGCCTTGTAACCTAAAGAATCTACACAAAAGGAAAATATAAAACAAAATCAAACCTAAGTGAGAGAAAAATAACTGAAGACCTTATTATCCACTAAATATCTGAATTTGATATCAGCTAAAAATTACAACCTCCACATTCTTAAATATAAAAGAATTACAATATTAGGCCTGACCCTCTAGTATGCAAACTGGAGATTTTGACTCTGACAGTGACATGGAGGACACCTGATGGGAGGGAAGGGACAGATCTGACCTCAGTGACATCATTCTCAAATTGTCTTTTCTCTGTATTCATTGTATATAAATGTAAACAGCATTCATCAGGCTGGTTTTTAATTACTGATTTTTCTAGTCTGCTTCAGAAGTCTCAGGAGGGTGCACTGATTCAAGCTTTTGTACGTCTATCCAAAACTTCCCTCTCATGAAGTACCAACAGAAGCAGCAGGGTTCTAGTCGGGAAAGAAAAATAAACATGAGTCTACTGTCTTTATTCACAGGTGACATTATTCTATATGTAGAAAATTTTAAGGAATTCACAACAAAACTTCTAAAGCTAATAAAAGAGCTGAGCAAGGACACAAGATCAATGTACAGAAATCAAATGTATTTCTACACACTAGCAAGGAATAGTCCAAAAATGAAATTAAGAAAACAACTGTAGGGGTGCCCGGGTGGCTCAATCAGTTAAGCATCTGACTCTTGATTTCGGCTCAGATCATGATCTCAGGGTCGTGGGATTGAGCCCTGCGTCAGGCTCCACACTGAGTGTAAAGCTTGTTTAAGATTCTCTCTCTCCTCCCTCTGTCCCAAACCACTCATGGTCTCTTTATGGAAAAAAAAAAAAAAAAGGAAACAACTGTGTTTGAAATGGCATCAAAAACAATAAATTTAGGAATAAACTTAACAGCAAAAAAAAAAAAAGGTACAAGATGTATATACTGAAAAGTACAAAACATTCCTGAGAAATTAAACATCTAAATAACTGGAAAGACATCCCGTGTTCATACGTCAGAAGATTTAGTATTGTTCAGATGTCCATTACCCCCAAACTGGACTACGGATTCAATGTAATCCTTAGCAGCAATTTTTGTCCCAGAAACTGACAAGTTGATCCTAACATTTATATGGAAATGCAAAGGACCCAGAATAGCCAAAACAATCTCAAAAAAGAACAAAGTGAGAAGCCTCATACTTCCCATTTCAAAACTTACCACAAAGTTACAGTAATCAAGACAGTATGGTACTGCCAGAAGGACAGACATACAGACCAATGGAATAGAATTGAGGGTCCAGAAGTAAACCCACCCTCTTACAGTCTATCAGTTTTAGACAAAAGTGCCAAGGCAGTTCAATGGGGAAATGATAGTATTTTCAACAAATGGTGCTGGGATGCAGACTCTTCACCCATCCACCCTGTCCTAAAAACTTAACTCAACATGGATGATAAACTTAAAGGTAAGACTTAAAACCATAAAGTCCTTAGAGAAAACAAAATCCTCATGTTCCTGGTTAGACAACAATTTCTTAGAGAAACACCAAAAGTGAATCAACAACAACAAAACCCTGATAAATTGGACTTCACTAAAATTAAAAACTTTTGCAGTTCAAAAGACGCCATTAAGAACATGAAAAGATAAGCCACAGACTGGAAGAAAGTATTTGCGAATTTTACATCTAGTAAAGGATATGTATCCAGAATATATAAAGAATGTTTGCCATTTAATACTGATAAGGTAAATAACCCAAATTGAAAGTGGGCACAGTATTTGAATAGACATTTAAGCGAAGAATATGTAAGGATGGCCAATAAGCATATGAAAAGATGCTCAGTATCATCAGTCATCAGGGAAGCACAAATCAAAACCACCAAGAGAAAAAACAAAACAAAACAAAAAAACACAAAAACCCACCATGAAATGTCACTTCACAGCCACTGAGGTGGGCTAGCATTAAACAGGGAGATACTAACAAGTGTTGGAGACAATGTGAGGGGTTGGAGCCCTGGAAGGAATGTAAAATGGTGCAGCCACTTTGGAAAAGAGCTTGAAACTGTCTTAAAAAGGTAAACGTAAATTTTCCATGCTCTCGAGAAATTCCACTTGTCAGTATCTACCCAAGAGAACTGAAAACATATGTCCAAACAAAACTTCATACAAATGTTCGTAGCAGCATTATCCATAAAAACCCAAAAGTGGAACCAATCTGAAACACCCATCAACTGACAAAAGGACAATGGAATGTTATTCCGCCATAAAAAAGAACCAGGTACTGATAAATGCTAAAACATGGATGAACCTCAAAAACATTATGCCAGTGGACAGAAGCCAGATGCAAAAGGCCACATGATGATTCTATTTGTGTATAATGTGCAGAAAGGTCGATCTACAGAGACAGAGAAATGATGCCCTCCTTCCCCAGTGTGAGCTCTTCTTTAAAGGTGAGTGTGCTGGGCGCCTGGGTGGCTCAGTTGTTAAGCGTCTGCCTTCGGCTCAGGTCCATGATCCCAGGATCCTGGGATCGAGTCCCACATGGGGCTCCCTGCTCGGCAAGAAGCCTGCTTCTCCCTCTCCCATTCCCCCTGCTTGTGTTCCTGCTCTCGCTATCTCTCTCTCTGTCAAATAAATAAATACAATCTAAAAAAATAAATAAATAAAATAAAGTTGTGTGTGCTCAAGACAACATGGCTATGGTTAGGAGGGAGCATGGAGGCTGACCCTTCTGGAACCTGACAGATGAGGGCACTGAGAAAGAGCCAACATGGGCATCTCCAGCCCCTCACCCATTTGTTATCTGTTTTAGATGTTTTTCTATTGTTTCTGTAATTGCTAAAAAATGCAATGAAATTGAAAATTTTTCCTTAAAATTGTGAAAGGGTTCCCCCACACCAGTTAATGAACACACCCACCACCTCACATTTTTGTGTGAGAACATTTAAGTCTTAGTCCCTTAGTAAATTTCAATTATACAATATAGGGCTATCAACTCCATTTTTATGTTTTATATTATATCCTCAGGTTATTCATCTTACAGCTGAAAGTTCGTGCCATTTTGCCAACCTCTTCCTACGCCCTGCGCCCCCCAGCCTCTACTGACCACTTTTCTACTGTTTCCACGAGTTTGACCTTTTTTTTTTTTTTTAAGACTCCACATATCAGTGATACCATGCAATATTTGTCTATGTCTGGCTTGTCTTACTTAGCATGATGCTCTTGAGGTCCATTGTGTCGTCACAAATAGCAGGATTTCCTTCATTCTCATGGCCAAATAATAATTCCATTGTGGATGTATATACCACATTTTCTTCATCCATGCACCCACCAGTGGACACTTAGGTTGTTTCTATATGTTGGCTATTCTGAATAATGCTGCAGTGAACATGGAAATGCAGACATCTCTTTGACCTACTATGGATATATCCTTTAGAATACACCTCGAAGTAAGACTGCTAGATTATATGGCAGTTTTATTTTTAATTTTTTGAGGAAACTTACTTACTGTTTTCCATAGTGGCAAAATTGAAAACATTTTAAAAAGCTAATTCTTTAAAATTTTCATTGCCTTTTGCCATATTTACCTGCATGCAGACTATACATTATTATGTAAAATAATTCTCATAATTTAAAAGACACTACACTACCCAAACAATGGAAAGGAGAATACGCCCTCCCCAGAGTGGCTGAAGAACAGGGAGAAGGTTGTTCTCCATATCCAGCTGCTGCTAAGGCCAGGACTTCCCTGAGGCTTCAGGCCGGTCTTGGGAATAACTTTTACATGAAAAGAAAGTGTAGCTGGCCCTCGAACAACATGGGTTTGAACGGCTTGGGTCCTCTTTCACGTGGGTTTTCTTACAGTCCCAATGCTGGGATGTATGTTCTCTTCCTTAGGATTTTCTTACTAACATTGCCTTTTCGCTAGCTTGCTTTACTGTAAAAGTATAATGCAGAATCCATAGAACATACAAAATATGTGTTAATCGACTATGTCATCAGTGAGGCTTCCAGTCAACAGCAGACTACTGGTAGGTAAGTTTGGGAGGAGTCAAAAGTTACATGTGGATTTTTGACTGGTCGATGTCCCAACCTCTGTGCTGTTCAAGGATCAACCACACTGCCCAGAGACTCAAGTGCTATTTCCTAAGGAATCGGTCATTCCCGCATGTTAACATTCAGATGGTGCTAGGGCACTCATGGGGTCTGTCCCTAGCTAAAAGCATTTTAGTTCATCTGATTCTACAAAAGCTATGTTCCTCAGTTAATTTTTAAAGAACATTCAAAACCCCAAAGGCAACGGTCCCCTCCAGACTTCTGTATAACGAGCAGGCAATATGTCATGAAAAGGTGTTGGGAGGGAGAGTACTCAGCTGGACTGAAAATGCATGCACACACAAATGTCTATGGGTTGTTCTGTTTGAACCAAATGGCTGACTTCTTAGATAAAGACATGGTTGCATACTGAAAACTTTGATCTATCTCTTCAGACTCTCTTCAATGTATATTTCATTTCTTTCGCTTGCTTTTTCTCATTCAACAATTCAGACAAGCCACGTTACAAGCAGCCGTACCTGAAGGTCTGACACAAACGACAACACCCCCAAACCGCACACCCAGGCCACTCACACGGACGCCGCCTCCCTGCCTGTGCCGCGGAGCCCAGCACCGCTTCTGCGCTTTGTCGTGATGCTCTTTCAGGCAGTTTATCAGAACAAACAGCAGAGGACGGCAGACCAAAAAAGATGAAGTGCTCCAGGAAAACCATACCTGGAATAAAAGGGTCTTGAGGATGCTATGGCATTTTAGCAACTTCTTAACCTTTTCTCCAAATAAATAAGAGATGCGAAGGGCACAGCCGAGGGCCTGGTGGGCAACAGAAAGCCAACAGGTTTGCTTCTTCCGTCCTCCTGTCTTTAGGACCACTCTGGTTTATGTGGACTCCTCTGCCCACTTTCTCCAGAACGCAAACACGGCGCACGTCTCCCATGGAAGAACAATCCCGTCACCCTCTACTTCGATCTTAGCCATCTATCCGAGCTGCCATGTGAGTCCCAGCTCCTCCCGAAAGCCTTCCCTGATCAGGCCTGGGCCCAGTTTAAAGCACGTATCCTAGAGGATTCCGGGAGCCCATGAGGTCTACCTGCTCACCCGCAACATCTGTGCTGGTGCTTCCGAGAGGCCCGCACGGGACGGCCCGGCTCGCTTGGGGCAGCTCCCGCAGACGAGGGTGAGGGGCCCCCAGGCTCTCCTTCTGACCGCGAACATGCTATACCCTAAGGATGGCTCAAAGCCCGGCCTGAGGGCCTCCTCCTCTCTGACCTCAGATTGCCGAAATTAAGTAGAGCATTCTTATTTGTACAGTCCCTCTGCAAAAAGAAAGGTCATCTTTCTGGCACCTGGTCTGATGAAGGTTGTCAAGAGGCAACCTCTGACAAGAAAGAATTTCAAAGATGAAAGTGATACTTGACAGGTCCCTAGGGGACGGGATGCACCATCAGAGGCTGAAAGTCATCGGTCATTCATCCATCAGTGGGCACCTCCTAATGGTGGGTGTTGTGGACATGCGTTAAGTTCCCACTAAGTGCTGGCCAACCCATGTCTTTCCTCTGCTCTGTCTGAGGGCAAGTGGGGGCCTGAGGTGAAAGGTTGAAGGGAAATGAAAATCTTCTAACCAATCCAGTAATCCTGGCACACCTTAGAGATATAGGGGATTGGTCCCAATCCTAAATCCCCTAAATCCCTTTTTTAAAAGATTTTATTTATTTATTTGAGAGAGAGAGAAAGCACGAGCAGGGGCAGAGGCACAGGGAGCCGACTCCCCACTGAGCAGGCAGCCTGATGCGGGACTTGATCCCAGGATCCTGGGATCATGATCTGAGCCAAAGGCAGATGCTTAACCGACTGAGCCACCCAGGCGCCCCCAAAACAATGAATGCCTTAATTAAAAAGTGCTTTACTGCTACCCATCATCTGAGCTCTCCACAAGCTGTGATCCTTTTGCTGGTGGAGGGTCTTAGCTCGATGCTGCCGGCCGCTGACTGATCACGTCGGGGTTGCTGAAGGTTGGTCTGTCTGTGGCAGTTTCTTAAAACAAGAGAACAAATTTGTTGCACTGATTGACTCTTCCTTTCCCAAAGGATTTCTCTGTAGCATGTGCTGTTGTCTGATAGCATTTTACCCATAGTAGAACTTCTCTCAAAACTGGAGTCAGTCCTCTCAAACCCTGCCAACCTATCAACTAAGGTTATGCAATATCCTAAATCCTTG
>NW_027927487.1:0-1339 GCF_054177405.1 Leptonychotes weddellii
ATTTTACAAATGAAGAAACAGAGGTTTAGAAGAATTAAGTAATTCGCCAAGGTCACCCAACTTGTGGTAGAGAAAGAACCTGAATCTAGAAAGACTACTTCTTAGCCACTTGCTCAGCTGCCTCCCCTTCCTTAGCAGAGGGTTGCGCATCCTCAGACCATTCATTACCTCAGGAAGGTTATTGCTTTCACTTCAATTCTTCTCACTTGCTTCTTTGAACGATTTCCATTCCATGCTTGGTCGGAGTTATGTTGCCTGGTTTCCACACTTATCAGCTGTGCTATCATCATTTCATTGTCCTTTCCCTCTGTTTTGGCTGTGCTTCTCAAGTTTGTCCTCCACAGTGCTCTGTGTCTCTATTCCCTATCTAGAAAATTGTAAATAGAATAGTAATACTACCTGCCTCATAGGTTATTATGAGGCTTAAACAAACTAAGACCTCCAGTGAAATGTCCTTTGAACAGCCATCTGGCCATAGCAGGAGCTCAGTGAATATTAAAATTTTAAAATTAATATTCACCACCTGTATTATTCTTGCTATTTTCCTCACTGATTCAGTCTCTACACAGTCAGCCTCTGGGTGATACAGAAACAATATACTGGTAACAGGTGTATAAGAGCATTTGACTGCCTAAAAATGTAGTGCATATACTCTGTAGGAGGATTATAAACCAGTTTTTGAGTTGGTAGATCTTTATTTCTGCCAAGGGTGAGAAGTAACAAAGAAACAAAAGGTCTTCATACCTACTTTCAGAAGAGCAAGATTTTTGCTCTTTCTTTCTTGCCATGCAGACTATCTGTTGCTTTTCTCAGTCTAGTTTCCATGGTCTTGCAATGGAAAGTCCCTTGGAATCTAGCAAAAATAGTCCTTGTTTTTGTTCCTGATGTGACTTTGTGTGTTTCCCTCTGTTTTTGTAGATATTTAAGTTGGAAGGTAGGAATGAATGCATTAGAGGAAGCCAGTGAGAGGCTATTTTTAACCAAAATCATGGAATCTTCTCTTAAAGGATATTCTTCAGGCAAAATTCGCATCTTCTAAAAGCACTTCTGAGATTTTTTTACAGTTCCCTACTTAAAACTTGGAGATTTGCTTATTTGAAGAAAGCAGTTATATAAGTTCAGTGTTACTTCATGCATGAATTTCAGAGAAGCCTAAAATCTATATAGTTGCATCTACTTTTAAAGAACTATTGTGTAAGACTGATGAATCACAGACCTGTACCTCTGAAACAAATAATACATTATATGTTTAAAAAAAGAGAGGGAGAGAAGATAGTAGGAAGGGAAAAATGAAGGGGGGGAATCAGAGGGGGAGATGAACCATGAGAGACTATGGACT
>NW_027927488.1:0-225 GCF_054177405.1 Leptonychotes weddellii
GGGGGCTGAGGGTGATGAGCTGTCACGCTCTTTAGAACCGCCATGTCTAAGATATTCCCAATATCCCAATATCATCACTTCATAATTACCTCGTACAGAAGAGCTCTTGTTTCTGTTAACAAATGAACAAGTGGGTCAATTCCAAGAGAAGCTGTTCGTCAGAGAGAGTGTTCCAAGTGGGATCCTGGTGCCTGGGTGCGAAGTCGGGGTGTGTGGCAGAGGCGG
>NW_027927489.1:0-225 GCF_054177405.1 Leptonychotes weddellii
TTGAACTTGGCTTCTCCCGTCACTCACTCAAGGTACCTCTTAGTCATCGGCCAAATCCAGTGCTGTTTTTCTCGGTCCTCATCTTTCCATCTCAGTAGCATCTGCCACTTTTAATTTCACTCCCTTGTGGAACTTCTCTTCCTCTTGGGTCTTCTTCCTTTTAATCATAAAAGTGTACTGCTCTCATCCTTCACTTTTTCTCTATTTCTGGGGCATTTCATCCTC
>NW_027927490.1:0-225 GCF_054177405.1 Leptonychotes weddellii
CCCCCCCCCCCCCCCCCCCCCCCCAGGGGTTAGCCCGGTGATGGGTATTAAGGAGGGCACGTACTGCATGGAGCACTGGGTGTTATACGAAAACAATGGATCGTGGATCACCACATCAAAAACCAATGACGTGTTGTATGGTGACTAACATAACGTAATAAAATTTAAAAAAACAAATAAATAAAATAAAATAAAATAAAAAGAATCATATGGGCAAATAATAGA
>NW_027927491.1:0-225 GCF_054177405.1 Leptonychotes weddellii
TGAACAATCCCTTCCTCTCTCCCATAATATTTTTTTTCTGTGCCTTACCTAAAGCCCTCACTTGGTGGGTGCTGCGGTCACTGAGCTCCAAAATCAAGATGGCCACTTTAACAGGTGATGAAAAGTATTTATTTAAAACCAATAGCCCTTATTTCTTACACCTGAATATACCTCAGCAGCTGGTTCAAATATTTAATTACAAAAAGTAAAACAAATGTTGAAAGA
>NW_027927492.1:0-225 GCF_054177405.1 Leptonychotes weddellii
CAAGCATTAGATGAAGAGAAATGTAATGACTCCTCATACCTGCTAGAATTTTTTTTTTTTAGGGCAGATGCAGTATGTCTTACTCTTAAATACAAACCTCAATAAGCAAGACATTATAGGTTTTCTTAGCCTGTTTCTCAGACATAATAAATTATGTCCCTCAATACTTTGTTAGCTTTTGTAATTAAAAAAAAATTGTGGTTTTTTTTTTTTTTTTTTTTTTTT
>NW_027927493.1:0-225 GCF_054177405.1 Leptonychotes weddellii
CGCCTGGGTGGCTCAGTTGGTTAAGCGACTGCCTTCGGCTCAGGTCATGATCCTGGAGTCCCGGGATCGAGTCCCACATCGGGCTCCCTGCTCGGCAGGGAGTCTGCTTCTCCCTCTGACCCTCCCCCCTCTCATGTGCTCTCTGTCTCTCTCATTCTCTCTGTCTCAAATAAATAAATAAAATCTTTAAAAAAAAAAAGATACCCAAGACAGGGTCTGCAGCCC
>NW_027927494.1:0-225 GCF_054177405.1 Leptonychotes weddellii
GTATTCGTTCAACCTTTTTAGTAATTGGAGAAAGCAAATTAAAACCACAAGATGATGGCTTTTCACAGTTACCATGTTGGCCAACTCCTCCTACTTCCCATTTCCCTTTTTCCTTTTCAGAAATATCTTGCTAACTTTGACCATTTGCTGAGCTTATTAAATTACACAAAATCCTCCATTGAAATTTTTATTGGAGTAATGGATCAAATGGGGGAGAACCGAATT
>NW_027927495.1:0-225 GCF_054177405.1 Leptonychotes weddellii
GACACGCAGCCATGCTCGAGCCCCCGGTGGGGTGGGCTAGGGTTCCAGCCTGCTTTTATATCAGAAGCAGAGACAACAATAAAGTTATTTTGGGTTGAGTCTGCCCCTTTGGCATGTTCTGGAAGTCAGGAGATGCTGCCCTCAGCAGGGCCAGGCCGGGCTCACAGGTCGGGGAGCAGGAGGCCCTGGAGGGTAGGATGGACTTCAGCCTGGGGCTCGGAGGAG
>NW_027927496.1:0-225 GCF_054177405.1 Leptonychotes weddellii
CACAGATGAAAGTCAGTCTTGAACCTGCACCTGCAACCTTACCTAAAAATCCATTCCTGCTGGCTTGCATATTTAAGTGTAGATCTAAAGATTCTGGACCATACCATGAAGAACATCTTTATGATAGAGGCAGAGGTTTCTTTAGTTGAATCATAAAAGAAAGGATTGAATCCCACAGAAAGTAAGAACTTCTATTCCTCAAAAGACACAGAGAAGAATATATGT
>NW_027927497.1:0-225 GCF_054177405.1 Leptonychotes weddellii
AATGTGGGACTGGATCCCAGGACTCCGGGATCATGACCTGAGCTGAAGGCAGTCGCTTAACCAACTGAGCCACCCAGGCGCCCTTTTTTTTTTTTTTTAAAGATTTTATTTTATTTATTGGAAACAGATCTTTTTTTTAAATACATTTGAAATCATACTGTATAGGTGTCTCTCTCTTGTCATTTCATATTATAGTATAAGCATATTCATACATCCTTTCCAGTG
>NW_027927498.1:0-1339 GCF_054177405.1 Leptonychotes weddellii
GATAGGTCTGTTGCCAATCTAATGTTTCTATCATTGTAGGTTACAGATCTCTTGTCCCGAGCTGCTCTCAGGATTTTTTTCTTTGTCTCTGAGACTCGTAAGTTTTACTATTAGATGTCGGGGTGTTGACCTATTTTTATTGATTTTGAGGGGGGTTCTCTGTGCCTCCTGGATTTTGATGCCTGTTTCTTTCCCCAAATTAGGGAAGTTCTCTCCTATAATTTGCTCCAATATACCTTCTGCCCCTCTCTCTCTTTCTTCTTCTTCTGGAATCCCAATTATTCTAATACTGTTTCATCTTATGGTATTACTTATCTCTCGAATGCTGCCCTTTTGATCCAGTAGTTGTTTATCACTCTTTTTCTCAGCTTCTTTATTCTCCATCATTTGGTCTTCTATAGCACTAATTCTCTCTTCTGCCTCATTTATCCTAGCAGTTAGAGCCTCCATTTTTTATTGCATCTCATTAATAGCCTTTTTTATTTCGACTTGGTTAGATTTTAGTTCATTTCTCCCGAAAGGGATTCTCTAGTATCTTCCATGCCTTTTTCAAGCCCAGGTAGTAACTTTATAATCGTCATTCTGAACTCTAGTTCCAACATCTTATTAATGTCCGTATTGATTAGGTCCCTGGCAGTTGGTACTGCCTGTTGTTCTTTTTTTTGAGGTTAGTTTTTCCATCTTGTCATTTTTCCAGAGGAGAATAGATGAATGAGAGAATAAAATGCTAACAGGATAACAACAACCCCAGAAAAATATACACTAAACAAATCAGAAGAGACCTTCCAGAAAGTGGTCGCTTTTCTGTTCAGAGAGTTGCTGCTATTCTTTTCTTCGCTCTCCTGTTGAGTTTATAGGTGTTCAGAATGGTTTGATACTTATCTAGCTGAATTCCTGGGACCAGATGAAATCCAGGTCTCCTCCTCCTCCTCCTCCATCTTGCTTCTCCTGCCAGCGGCAGAAGAAGCAAAGATCGCAACAGGTTCTTCAGGCCCCTAAGTGTCGCGGGGCTCCGCAGCCTCCTGCACTCGCTACATGGCTGGGAGTCACATCCCTGCAGGCTCGGCTGGGCCACCACTGCTCCAGCAGAGAGAGGGGTCCTCTGAATCTTGTAAGCCTCCCAGCTCAGGCAAGTGCACGCCACCTCCCTGGGAAATTTAAGTACACCCTCACCTTTGTGGAATGCAATGCCGACCCTTGCCAGGAGTGAAATCTATCTCAACTTTATATGTTTGCATTACAAGATTCCCTTTGGGATCTAGGAAATAAGTATGTATGTATACACACATAGGCCTATATTTTGTTTTCCTGAGAAAGGGATCTCAAGTGATATTTACAT
>NW_027927499.1:0-225 GCF_054177405.1 Leptonychotes weddellii
TAAGCCAACAACAGGCCACATCAATGCTAAGACGTTGTCACCACACCTGAGTGGAGATGGCTGAAGTAGCTTTTAAAACATACTTTCCAGGGGCGGAGCAAGATGGCGGAGGAGTAGGAGACCTGGATTTCATCTGGTCCCAGGAATTCAGCTGGATAGGGATCAGACCATTCTGAACACCTACAAACTCAACAGGAGACCGAAGAAAGGAATAGCAACAACTCT
>NW_027927500.1:0-225 GCF_054177405.1 Leptonychotes weddellii
GTCAACAGTAGGCTATCTGCAGTTAAGTTTTGGGGGAATGAAAAGTTATACACGGATATTCGACTGCACAGGGCGGTCGGTGCCCCTAATGCCCACGCTGTTCAAGGATCAACTCTAATCTCCCCCACCCACCCTTCTGCCTTTTGGGTGCAGATTCTATATGGATCACAAGTCAGAACAGTGAAAGGTATAGCCTAGTCCTAAGTCACTGTTAACAACACCAAG
>NW_027927501.1:0-225 GCF_054177405.1 Leptonychotes weddellii
GGGAGCCCGATGCGGGGCTTGATCCGAGGACCCTGGGATCATGACCTGAGCCGATGGCAGATGCTTAACGACTGAGCCACCCAGGCACCCCCTACTTTCATTTTTAAATAAGAAATTTTTTCAATGATACATTGTTAAACAAGAATTCAGGTGTGGAGAAGGAATTCATATTATTCCACTCAAACAGGAAATTTTTTTTTATAAGATTATATGTTTGAATTAAAG
>NW_027927502.1:0-225 GCF_054177405.1 Leptonychotes weddellii
TTAAGACTGATTTTTTTCTTGCCTATTTGTTGTTGTTGTTGTTAGTGTCTTATGTCTATTAATATTCTTGACTAGAAAATATGCTGGGCTCTGTCTTTTTCATTATTTTATCCCAAATGCTGGTCATGGAATAGAACCTCTATAAATATTCTCCGAATGACTGTATAAATGGTTGCATTTCAAAGAACTGGGAGAACCAATGGAAGTTTCGAGAAGGAAATAATA
>NW_027927503.1:0-225 GCF_054177405.1 Leptonychotes weddellii
TATTCTGAAAGAAATGCAGAAAGAAGTACTTCAGACCAAAGGAAAAAAAGGTACTAGAGGAAATCTTAGAACTCTAAAATGGAGAGCAACAGAAATGGTAAATATCAGAAAAAATATGGTACACTGCTGTTCTCCGATTCTTAAAATATGTACTAGTATTGAAAATAAAAATTAAAACATAATATGGTAGAATTTTCAACGTATGTAGATATAATGCATATTACA
>NW_027927504.1:0-225 GCF_054177405.1 Leptonychotes weddellii
TAGCTGAAACTTCTATTTCCCAAACTATATTTCCTCATTCTGAGGCTTTAAAATCCTATTCTATTTCACTGAAAAAGCAATTTAGGTCACAACTACTAAATTGATTTCATGACCCACTAATGGGTTGCCACTCACAGTTTGAAAAATACTGCTTTTGATCCTGGCTCAAAAGTCACTTTCTCATTGGGGAAGACTTCCCGTAGCCCCAGTAACACGCACTTCTAG
>NW_027927505.1:0-225 GCF_054177405.1 Leptonychotes weddellii
TTATGTTAATCCCCATACATTACATCATTAGTTCTAGATGAAGTGTTCCATGATTCATTGTTTGTGCATAACACCCAGTGCTCCATGCAGAACGTGCCCTCCTCAATACCCACCACCAGGCCAACCCATCCTCCCACCCCCCTCCCCTCTAGAACCCCCAGCCTGTTTTTCAGAGTCCATCGTCTCTCATGGTTCATCCACCCCTCCGATTTCCCCCGCTTCATT
>NW_027927506.1:0-225 GCF_054177405.1 Leptonychotes weddellii
CCAGGAAAAAAAGTCACATGGCCATTACTAGCTTCAAGGGAATTTAAAAAGTAAGGAACAATCTTGTCATAATTGTCCTAGATCTCCTTGTCATGATCACATTGGCAATGGTACTACAGACACCTCCAGGATCTAAAATCAATGATCTAGGGGCGCCTGGGTGGCTCAGTCGTTAAGCGTCTGCCTTCGGCTCAGGTCATGATCCCAGGGTCCTGGGATCGAGTC
>NW_027927507.1:0-225 GCF_054177405.1 Leptonychotes weddellii
TGTAAGTAATGTTGCAGTCAACATAGGCGTGCATGTATCCCTTTGAATTAGTGTCAAACTGTTATTTTGAATACGAAAAGGGACATAAACCCATAAGATCTGATTTTTTTTTAAAGATTTTTATTTATTTATTGAGAGAGATAGTGATAGAGAGAGAGCATGAGAGGGGGAGAGTCAGAGGGAGAGGCAGACTCCCCGCCGAGCAGGGAGCCCAATGCGGGACTC
>NW_027927508.1:0-225 GCF_054177405.1 Leptonychotes weddellii
TTTTTGACTAACAGTCCCTACTTTGGTTGGGCAGTTGTGTAGCAGATGCAGATATTTAAGAATCTTAATCAGGCACAGGGATGAGCCTAAAAGGTGCATAAAAGCTAGTCCTCCTTAATAAGGAATTAACAATTCAGTGGACTGTGATGTCTGAGAATAGCATATTGAGGCATTTTACCAAGACCACTGGAGTGGTGGAATGTGGTTCCTTGGCTTTCATGACTG
>NW_027927509.1:0-1339 GCF_054177405.1 Leptonychotes weddellii
ACCCCACCCCCCCACTCCAGCAACCCTCTGTTCCTGAGATTAAGAATTCCTCGTATCAGTGAAGTCATATGATACATGTCTTTCTCTGTTTGACTTATTTCGCTCAGCATAATACCCTCCAGTTTCAAAGGACAATTTTGACCAGGCCACTAAAGAGATTTTCCAAATGGATTGACGACCAGGGTAAAATGAGCAAAATATCCACGATGGGGAGAGAAATGATTTTCTGGAAGCCCCAATATTTCAGGAAGGCCACATTCCCCTCCATGCATCCTCTTGCTTTAAGAGAAAGAATATATCCAGGCATATTCCAGAGGACACTGGGGAACTGTCCAAGGAGCCTTGGCAAAACCACATGGCAGTTAAGAGAGTTAGTGCTGGCCTTGGATTGTCGAGGGAGAATTCCCCTTCTGCCATTTTTGTCTGTTCCCTAGCACCAAGCACATTTCTTAGTACAGAGTAGATATCCAATAAATGCATGGAGAAATTTCCACTTTATTGGGACTGAGATAGAACACACATTTTTTGTGAATAAGTTCAGTGAAACAGTAAGGTTAATTTTTATTAAATCTGCATCATGATGTAAAGAAAACAAGGCAGATCTGTAGTGCCCCAATCTTTGTGCTGCCTGAACATCCACAAGTAAAAAGCCGAGGAAAGATGTGAGTTGAAATATTGGGAGGTGGGGAGAAAGAAAACTTAGAGAATGTGGCTATTTTGCAAAGGCTGGTCCAGCAGAGATGAGCAATGTCTCCCTCAGGACAATTCTGACCCTCAGAGGTGCCTTGAGCCAGCCCAATTTAGGGAGCTTTCATGTCTCTTTCTGAGCCAGACTGGACCTTGTTAGTAAGGAGCAAGGAGATGTGAATGAGGCACTTCAACACCCAGGAGAAGCAGGTTTCAATGCCAGCTGCAGCTCCCATGACCAGTGGTGCAAGATCATACGTGGAGTGATGGGTTACAAGAGGAAGAGTCCCATGACAGGGGAACTCCTTTGCATCCCTATACTCAGAGCAGGTAATTTACAACAAATTGTGGCAGGAGGGTTCAGGTGACACAGGGAAAAGCAGGTTAAGAACATGGGTAGCCACAATTAGGCATCTAATCTTTTTTTTTTTCTTTTATTTATTTATTTATTTATTTTTCATGAGGACAGTATAATCTCAAACCAAAAATTAATGACAGTACAAAGAAAATTAAAAGCCAATTTCACACATGAATATTGATGAAAACCCTAAACAAACTATTAGTAACATAAATCCAGTGTTTAAGAAAGCAAGATGGGTTTAACATTAGAAATTCAGTTTAATTCATTCATTCTGTTGACAGAGTAACTTGT
>NW_027927510.1:0-225 GCF_054177405.1 Leptonychotes weddellii
GCTCAGATAAGTATAAAAATTACCAACACTAGGTTTTCTTCTGGAATGGAAAACAATCTGAGATATTCTTTTTTTTTTTTTTTAATTTATTTTTTTTTATTCTTATGTTAATCCCCATACATTACATCATTAGTTTTAGATGAAGTGTTCCATGATTCATTGTTTGTGCATAACACCCAGTGCTTCATGCAGAACGTGCGCTCCTCAATACCCACCACCAGGCTC
>NW_027927511.1:0-225 GCF_054177405.1 Leptonychotes weddellii
CACCCCTTCCCCAGTCGACTTTGATCTTCGGCAGGCCTCTTATCTTGGCCGCCACCTCTCTTCAGTCTACTGTCTATTTTGTTGACCTTACAACAGTCCGATACCCTCTGCTATTTTGATATGATTATCGATATAAAGCAACTTTCATTTCCAGTTCTCAGTTTGCTTCTCAATTTTAGTGGACTCACTGGGAGTCCGCTAAGCAGCTTTCCTGCTTCGGAAGGC
>NW_027927512.1:0-225 GCF_054177405.1 Leptonychotes weddellii
CACGTCCACATATTGAAGGGTTCTAAATAAAACTAACAAACCGTCAAATGAAACATGTTCCAACCTCTTTGACAAATATGCTTTTATAATGACAAAATTGGAAAATACATAACTCAAAGGTGGCAAAATACCAAAACTGATTGCATTTAATTCTGGTTATGTGCGTCTGGGTGTGCTGTTATGGGCCTGAGATGACTGGATAGGTAATAAAGATAAATACCCTTC
>NW_027927513.1:0-225 GCF_054177405.1 Leptonychotes weddellii
TCCTCTCTCCCCCCACCCCCCTCCCCCCGTCTCTCTTTCAGGGTCATCTGTCTGTTCTGAGATCTCTGCCCCTCTGTCTCTTTTTCCCTCCTGGCTTTACTCTCACCTCACTCTCCCTTACTCCTGCCCTGCACCTTCAGTTCTCTAACTCTTGGCTCTCCCCCGCACCCTTCCCTGGTGCCTGCCACTTATTTCTAAACACAACCCAACCTCCACTGCCTCCTA
>NW_027927514.1:0-225 GCF_054177405.1 Leptonychotes weddellii
CTTATGTTTCCAGGCTCCCTCACCATGAAAGTGGCCATATTGTTTAGTTCTGGGCATTGAGACATGAGCACCAACTTGCAACGAGGTTTATGAAGGATTTCATTTACCTGATATAAAGAAAAGACATATCTGGCATGGCTCCTTTTCCCTTTCTTGAAGGCAGAATGGGATGCTGAGAGCATGTGCTGTTATTTTGTGATCAAGAGGAGGCAGATATGTGGAAAT
>NW_027927515.1:0-225 GCF_054177405.1 Leptonychotes weddellii
TGCTTTGTCGAAGATTAGTTGACCATAGAGTTGAGGGTCCATTTCTGGGCTCTCTATTCTGTTCCATTGATCTATGTGTCTGTTTTTGTGCCAGGACCATACTGTCTTGATGATTACAGATTTGTAATAGACCTGGAAGTCTGAAATTGTGATGCTGCCAGCTTTGCTTTTCTTTTTCAACATTCCTCTGGCTATTTGGGGTCTTTTCTGGTTCCATACAAATTT
>NW_027927516.1:0-225 GCF_054177405.1 Leptonychotes weddellii
ATATTTAGAAGACATGTTTAGTGATAAAAAATACTCTATTAATAAATACTTAGGGAAATGGAAGTGTTTCTGTAAATGGTACCAAGACGAGAAATTCTTACAGCAAGAGGAAACACGTCTTAGGTTAGTAATAAATGGCAAGTCTGTTTTCCTTCTTTACTTGGGGAATCCAAACTTACTCAACAAAGTTGAAGAAATCCAAAATCTTATGAAACTAACATGTAC
>NW_027927517.1:0-225 GCF_054177405.1 Leptonychotes weddellii
CCATTCCAGCAACCCTCAGTTTGTTCCCTGAGATTAAGAATTCCTCATATTAGTGAGGTCATATGATACATGTCTTTCTCTGACTGACTTATTTCGCTCAGCATAACACCCTCCAGTTCCATCCACGTCATTGCAAATAGCAAGAACTCATTCCTTTTGATGAACCAAGTCCATCTTATCCATATTTTATCATTGAATTTGATGAAGAAAATCACAGAACTGGAT
>NW_027927518.1:0-225 GCF_054177405.1 Leptonychotes weddellii
AAAATGTTTCTTGTAAAAAAAATAATTGTAATTCAACTTCCAGGAAGATGGAGCAGATGTACATTCCCTATTCCTCCCACTAGTACAACTAAAAGCCCTAAACTTTATTTATAAAACAAATATAACAAGGGGCGCCTGGGTGGCTCAGTTGGTTAAGCGACTGCCTTCGGCTCAGGTCATGATCCTGGAGTCCCGGGATCGAGTCCCGCATCGGGCTCCCTGCTC
>NW_027927519.1:0-225 GCF_054177405.1 Leptonychotes weddellii
CAACCACAGGGTCCTGAACTACAAGGCTACAGTTTTATGGTTGGAATTCAAGCTAAAGCTCCAAATCTTCCTGGGAGATGTGATCCAGAGGTCCAAATTCTTACTAAAGTATAAATGACTAAGATCCTTTCTTGAGAGAAGGCTGTGATTATGGGCTTATTTGAAAATACACAGGGCTTTATAAGGTTAAAAGTAGAGATAGTCAATGGGCGCCTGGGTGGCTCA
>NW_027927520.1:0-1339 GCF_054177405.1 Leptonychotes weddellii
GCAGGGGGAGGGGCAGAGGGGCCCGACACGAGGCTCGATCTCATGATCCCAAAATCATGACCTGACGTCTAATTGACTGAGCCACCTAGGCTCCCCTAAAAACAGTCATCCTAAAATGAACTCGGGTTGGGTGTTCTAGCACTTGGCACAGTATCAGGCAAATCCTTATCCCCATTACACACACGCATGTGCCTGGTTGGTAAAGAACTCTGGGCATGTTTCAGGGCAGCACAACCTATAAATCAGTGATAAGGCTATTTTCTCATAGAATAAAGGCTATTTCACCATAGCCCAGAAGTGGGGACAACTATAGATCACCCTGCCCTGACTTTATGCAGTCATGTATTTACCAGTTTGTTTCGGGGAACGTGTATATTCCTCAGTAATGCCTACTGGGTACAAGTTACAGATCCCAGTCCCCGGTGCAGCTGAAAGGTGCTGCCACGGGATCTTGTGCTTCTGAGAGACCCACAGAGCAGAGTGGATGCTGGCGGGACACCGGCTCTTCTGACTAGTCCCACTGGACACCCAAGTAAGGGTGAACATCGCTGTCTTCAGAAGGGCAGAGAAAAACATCTCCAGAGTTCACCCGGTGGCTTCTGTGTCAACAGAAATACCTTTGAATGGCAGAACTTAAATGAAAACATACCCAAGAGGCATGTTTTAAAAACAGTGCTATAGAACTTGCTTATTTCCCTGGAGGCAAAAGCCCGCTCTGGTCCAGAAGGGACGGGCCTTCCGCTGAGCCACGAGGCCCCACAAACAGTAGGGGCCTCGTGTTCTAAAGACAGCGATGTTCACCCTTACTTGGGTGTCCAGTGGGACTAGTCAGAAGAGCCGGTGTCCCGCCAGCATCCACTCTGCTCTGTGGGTCTCTCAGAAGCACAAGATCCCGTGGCGGCACCTTTCAGCTGCACCGGGGACTGGGATCTGTAACTTGTACCCAGTAGGCATTACTGAGGAATATACACGTTCCCCGAAACAAACTGGTAAATACATGACTGCATAAAGTCAGGGCAGGGTGATCTATAGTTGTCCCCACTTCTGGGCTATGGTGAAATAGCCTTTATTCTATGAGAAAATAGCCTTATCACTGATTTATAGGTTGTGCTGCCCTGAAACATGCCCAGAGTTCTTTACCAACCAGGCACATGCGTGTGTGTAATGGGGATAAGGATTTGCCTGATACTGTGCCAAGTGCTAGAACACCCAACCCGAGTTCATTTTAGGATGACTGTTTTTAGGGGAGCCTAGGTGGCTCAGTCAATTAGACGTCAGGTCATGATTTTGGGATCATGAGATCGAGCCTCGTGTCGGGCCCCTCTGCCCCTCCCCCTGC
>NW_027927521.1:0-225 GCF_054177405.1 Leptonychotes weddellii
AAGCAGACTCATAATCAAATCCTGGTTTGGTCAAGTTACTTAACTTCTCTTCATCTCCCTTTACGTATCTGAAAATAAGGATGACGATATCTGTTGTGTGGATAGGTAAGACAAAATATGTCAAGTACCTAATACGCTGATATGTAATGTAAACTTAAGATAATATTGGTTTTCCCCTTTTCCTACTCCCCATTCCTACTTGTCTTGCCCAAAATACAACCCAGT
>NW_027927522.1:0-225 GCF_054177405.1 Leptonychotes weddellii
GAGAGAGTTATGCATAATTAGGGAACAAACTTGGTATGCTTAAAGAATATGAAAGAAACACCTGAGTATTTCTCAGTTGGAGTATGATGAATAATTGTGAGAGATTTAGGGGATAAATATGTTACTGTAAGGGTCAAATCACTAAGGGCTTTTAGGCTGAGATAAGGAGTTTTATTCTAATTGCTGTAAGAATACATGTCAATATTTTAAGCAAGAGAGTCACTC
>NW_027927523.1:0-225 GCF_054177405.1 Leptonychotes weddellii
AAGTAGTACTATAAGGACAGTCAGTTTTTGTCGGCTTCCTTGGGTTCCACCTTAGAAGCAAGCATATGTCCTTCTTCCCTCCGAATGACAAATTTAAATGGAAGGTATAAGAAGTTCTATCATATGCCTCCACTTGGAACTAACCATAGAGAGAATATAGCACGACCCACTCATATCTTAGAAACTCACACCCAGGATTCACTCTGATGTACTTTTTTTTTTTTT
>NW_027927524.1:0-225 GCF_054177405.1 Leptonychotes weddellii
CTAATAAATAAATAAATAAAATCTTTAAAAAAAAAAAGTATATTCTTTCAACTATCAAATTACAGATCATGCATTTAAAACTCTAAATGATGTTAATGTATCTTTTCCAAAAAGAAGAAAACTTCTATAAAATATGGAGAAATTTTTATTTTTTTATTTTTAATATTTTTATTTATTTATTTGAGAAAGAATGAGAGTGTGAGAGATCACAGAGGGTGAGGGAGA
>NW_027927525.1:0-225 GCF_054177405.1 Leptonychotes weddellii
AAAGAAATCATACCAAAATGAATTTAAAAAAAAAATAGACAAAGACAATGGAATTGCCTGCTTATACTTAAGCCAGAATGTCAGGATTAAAGAGGGTCAGATGTCATGTGAGCATTAGTGACTAGTAATGATTAGCAAAAGGCATTTTAGCAGAGAAAATGCTTTTCCTTTTATGATACATAAGATTGCATTTTTTTTTCTTCTGTGTCATTATTGATAACATTT
>NW_027927526.1:0-225 GCF_054177405.1 Leptonychotes weddellii
TTGGTGCAGGCTGGAAGTTCTCCCCGCAGCCAAGAGGATCAGGCAGTTTCCAGTGAGGGCCACAGTGTACATGGAGGAGAAGGGGATGGAGATCCATCCATGAACAGCCTCCAGCCCTGGGATGCCAATCATCAGGAAGGCATGTGGCTGGAAGAAGGAGATGTTGACATAGGACTGGGAAGGGAGCATCTTTGGAAAGTAGTTGAGGTCTCCGGAAAGATGTGG
>NW_027927527.1:0-225 GCF_054177405.1 Leptonychotes weddellii
TAACAATACTGTTGGTGGCTAATATTCTCATAATATTTACATAAAGATATACATATTTTAATTTCATGAAATTTACATCAGGAGGTTATTAATAATTAGATCCTGTTTCCTTAGTTTGAAACTCTGGCCTACTTTCTTTTTTTTTTTTTTTTTATTCTTATGTTAATCCCCATACATTACATCATTAGTTCTAGATGAAGTGTTCCATGATTCATTGTTCGTGCA
>NW_027927528.1:0-225 GCF_054177405.1 Leptonychotes weddellii
CCAGATTCCCAATTCTAATTTTGTACTGAGTTCTCCAGGGAAACTTTTTTTTTTCCATTAGTTTTTTTATTGTTATGTTAATCACCATACATTACATCATTGGTTTGTGATGCAGTGTTCCATGATTCATTGTGCATAACACCCAGTGCTCCATGCAGAACGTGCCCTCTTTAATACCCATCACCAGGCGAACCCATCCTCCCACCCCCCTCCCCTCTAGAACCC
>NW_027927529.1:0-225 GCF_054177405.1 Leptonychotes weddellii
GTGTATGTCCCATTCTTACAGGTTGTTTTTTTTTTTTTTTTTTTTTAAGATCTATGTATTTCTTAGAGCAAGCGGGGGTGGGGTGAGGGGCAGAAGATGAGAATCCTGAAAAAGACCCCCTGCTGAGCAGGGAGCCCAACACAGGGCTCGATCCCAGGACCCTGAGATCACGACCTGAGACAAAAATCAAGAGTTAGCCCCGTAACCGACTGAGCCACCCAGGCG
>NW_027927530.1:0-225 GCF_054177405.1 Leptonychotes weddellii
CAACCTGGAGTTAGCATCAGATCCCACAGGCCAAAGGCTTGGTTCCATGAGACTGCCCCCACTTTAGGTGCCAGCCAAAAGTCCCAGGTTGTCACCTATATTTGGGGTGACAAGCTGTAAATTTGAGGGTTCCCACAACCCCCCTTTCAGGTTTGGTAATATGCTAGAACAATTCACAGAACTCAGGAAAGCACTTTCCATACATTTACTGATTTACTATAAAGG
>NW_027927531.1:0-1339 GCF_054177405.1 Leptonychotes weddellii
TTTTTTTTTTTTAAGATTTTATTTATTTATTAGACAGAGACAGCGAGAGCAGGAACACAAGCAGGGGGAGTGGGAGAGGGAGAAGCAGGCTTCCTGCTGAGCTGGGAGCCCGATGTGGGACTCGATCCCAGGACCCTGGGATCATGACCTGAGCCGAAGGCAGTCGCTTAACCAACTGAGCCACCCAGGCGCCCTATATATATTCTTTATATATATTTTTGTTCCCTCTTTTATATAAAAGTGCCATTTTCTGAATCAGAAAACTTTTTGAGAAGCATAAAGATTACAAATTTTTATATATTGTTCATCATTTTGGAACTTTAGTTATTGAATCTTGACCTTGAGTGCATGTCATTTAAATATTTTGTTTGACAAAAGAGCAAGTACACGTGCACTTCTGCCACATAACAATGTATGATTTTTTTCTAGAAAAATCAGGTGCAGTGCTTTTTTAAAGACATCTGAGGGGCGCCTGGGTGGCTCAGTCATTAAGCGTCTGCCTTCGGCTCGCGTCCTGATCCCGGGGTCCTGGGATTGAGCCCCACATCGGGCTCCCTGCTTCTTGGGGAGCCTGCTTCTCTCCCACTCCCCCTGCTTGTGTTCCCTCTCTCGCTGTGTCTGTCAAATAAATAAATAAAATTAAAAAAAAAAACCATCTGAATCTTTGTTTTTATTTTTTTTTAAAGATTTTATTTATTTGACAGGGAGAGAGCGAGAAAGCATAAGCAGGGGGGAGGACCAAGGGGAGAAGGAGAAGCAGGCTCCCCACCGATCAGGGAGCCCAATGCAGGACTCCATCCCAGGACCCCGGGATCATGACCTGAGCCGAAGGCAGGTGCTTAACCAACTGAGCCACCCAGGCACCCTTTATTTTTATTTTTTAAAGTAATCTCTACACCCAACATGGGGCTCGAACTTACAACCTTGAGATCAAGAGTCACATGTTCCACCGACTGAGCCAGCCAGGCACCCCTGCAAGCTGAACTATGTGCTTTTTCCATACAACATCATTTTTACTTGAAAACAAGGCTGACAAATTGAGATTATTCGTATTTGGGTATTTGGCAGATATTTTCTAAAAAACGAATCAAGTTTGGGGACACCTGGGTGGTATTGTTGGTTAAGTGTCCGACTTCTTTTTTTTTTTTTTTTTTTAAGATTTTATTTATTTATTTGACAGAGACAGAGACAGCGAGAGCAGGAACACAAGCAGGGGGAGTGGGAGAGGGAGAAGCAGGCTTCCTGCTGAGCCGGGAGCCCGATGTGGGACTCGATCCCAGGACCCTGGGATCATGACCTGAGCCGAAGGCAGTCGCTTAACCAACTGAGCCACCCAGGC
>NW_027927532.1:0-225 GCF_054177405.1 Leptonychotes weddellii
ATGTACTTCAAATAATCTTTAAAAAAGGAATAAAAATTTACAGGCATGCTAAAATTAACATAACTTCTTTCTAGAATTTCAGATTATAAAATTCTAGATGTGGTCATTAAAGATGAACTCATTTTTCTTTTGTGGTGCCCCAAAGCATGTCCTCGGTCTATCTTCTGAGTAATCTTGCACTGGCTATCTTTTTTTTTTTAATTTATTTTTTTATTCTTATGTTAA
>NW_027927533.1:0-225 GCF_054177405.1 Leptonychotes weddellii
TCACACAGAAGATTTTCTCTTGTGGGCTGCACACCTATCATGCCTTTGCCTTGAACCAACACAGTGGTTCTTAACTTCTTTTTACACCATGAACTCCTTCGAGAAGTTGATGCAAACTACCTTCCCTTTCCCTAGAAAATGCATATAAGCAAATCTGCACAAAATGTCTACAACGTCAAAAGGTTCATGCCAGTCACCTAATGACATAAAAAATTTAGTTAATTT
>NW_027927534.1:0-225 GCF_054177405.1 Leptonychotes weddellii
CTAAAATAAATAAATCTTAAAAAAAAACAAGTAAATAAAGTCTCAGAGAGAGTAAGGAGTTTGCCAAGGTCCTACAGATAAAAAACTGCAGTTAAGATTCAAACTCAGATCTCTGATTTTCAAGTCCCTGTGCCTCTAAGACATCACTCAAGTATTTTGCGTATCTTCAGTGGTGGTTCTTAACTACTTTTGAGGGCCACGGACTCCTTTCAGAATCTGGGGAAT
>NW_027927535.1:0-225 GCF_054177405.1 Leptonychotes weddellii
CGCGCTCCCGCCCCGTCTCAGTGCTGGGACCCCCGCCCCACCCGATCCCTGCTCCCAGAACCTAGTTACTCCAAGTGTCCTGAGCCACGCGGCAGCCTCGGGCACTCAAAACCGGAAACCCCCGCTGCACACAGGAACGGCCCATCGCGGGTTTGGTCATCCCGGGGGCCCCGATCCTACAAAGGATAGCGTTTCCCGAAGAAGCCCCCCAGCCCGGGGAGGGAA
>NW_027927536.1:0-225 GCF_054177405.1 Leptonychotes weddellii
AGCTTTTTCATCTGCATTGTTTAATGTTCCATTAGACAAATACATCATTTTATTAATCTTATAGTTTTTTTTTAATTTTATTGTTATGTTAGTCACCATACAATACATCATTAATTTTTGACGTAGTGATCCACGATCCATTGTTTTCGTATAACACCCAGTGCTCCATGCAGTACGTGCCCTCCTTAATACCCATCACCGGGCTAACCCATCCCCCACCCCTCC
>NW_027927537.1:0-225 GCF_054177405.1 Leptonychotes weddellii
CCTTCGTGGGGAGCCAGGCGAGGCCCTCTGACTCCAAATGTATCTTCCAAGAGGAGGTTCATTTCCCACAAGGGCAAGCCTGGGGCTGCACCCAAGGAGAGGCATTGACTCTAGTGACAGAGAGAACGTTCTGGTGCCTTGGCCCTGCCAAAGGCTGTCAGAACACGGGCTGCCCTCTCCTCCAAGGGGTTGGGGGTGTGGGGGCGCACACACACACACACACAC
>NW_027927538.1:0-225 GCF_054177405.1 Leptonychotes weddellii
AATAAAAAAAAAAAAAAAAAAAAAACCAAGAGTGGGACGCTTAACCGAATACACCACCCAGGCGCCACCCACATTATTTTTTATACTAACACTAAGTTCATAGGTCTATGAACTCATGAATAATTATCCTCATTCAACAAATCAGGACACCATGCTGTAGGGAGATTAAATAACTAGCCCAAGGTCAAACTTAAGTGGTAGAGCTAGGATTCCAACCCAGATCTT
>NW_027927539.1:0-225 GCF_054177405.1 Leptonychotes weddellii
AAACTGGTTTCAGCCCTATGTCATGGCTGTGTCCCCAACACTGTTCTTTGATCCTCATGTGGTCATGTCCTCCCTCTGCTTAGTTTCTGTGATCCTAGGGGGCAGGAGGTAGATCAACACCATGGCCCCTATCTGAGCTTTGGGATCCAGATGTCCTGGGTTTGGATCTGGGCTGCAGTCGTCCACTTGGGTCACTGTGCACCTGCATCCTCAGGCACTGGGGGG
>NW_027927540.1:0-225 GCF_054177405.1 Leptonychotes weddellii
GAGGCAGAGGGACGGAAGCTAGTGAGGAGGGTATAACCCAGGAAAGAGAGGCGAGGGGCTGAACATGGCTGATGTAGGGGGTACACAGGGGGTAAGAGTAGAGGACACTGCCCAGGTTTCTGCTTTGGGCCCCTGGAGAGATGGTGATGCCCATCACTGAGATGAGGGACATAGGAGGAAAGGCAGTTTTGTGGGGAAGATGATGAGTTCAGGTTCAGAACACTA
>NW_027927541.1:0-225 GCF_054177405.1 Leptonychotes weddellii
TACTCACAACCGCAACCCATTTATTTTCAATTGTCTTGGGAAAAAGAAATTGCAGCCACCTAGTTATAACAAAATACCACATAAATTTCTGGGAATGATATGGAAATGAGAAAACTTTAATCCCAATTATTTATTTTCTGACCTTGGGTTTATGCCCTTAAGGTACATGGTAACTGTTTTTATTTTTTTTATTTTTTTTATTTTTTTTTATTCTTATGTTAATCC
>NW_027927542.1:0-1339 GCF_054177405.1 Leptonychotes weddellii
TGTGCAATTAAAGCACAGTTGAACTGTCACATTGAAATTTGTGTAAATATTTATAAGCTATTGGCATTATATGAGAAGGAACACTTGGGTTTTTCATTGTCGTTGTTTTGGGTTTTTTTTGTTGTTGTTGTTCTTTTCCTTTTTTTTTTTTTTCTTTCTTCTTCTTCTTTTTTTTTTTTTTAGAAACACAGAGTTTCTGTAGTAGACTATAAGGACTTACCTGAATTCGGGTCACAATCATCATAGAACTGAAAAGTTAGGTATCTAGGGTGATTAGACGTGCCTTTCATCAAACCAAGTTTGTAATAATGGGTCAGGCTGACCCCATTTCAGTCGATAAGAGCACAGAATTTGATGTATTTTGCAAAACAAGTATAGTGCTATGGCAATTACAATTATTTTTAGTTGCATGTTTTATGCCCTTTTCTAAGGTCATCTAGTTTCTTTTTATTTGAAGACTATACGTCCATCTCTCTACCTATCTCTGTCTCTCCAGGTAGGTTAGGGTTGCTTAAAGCCTTTGAAGCCTTTTCCAGAATATTAGCTTGGTGTTTCCTTATGAGACCTCAGATTGAAGTTGTCAAAGAGTTTTTACAGACTGCCTCTTCAAGCAAAGTAATCATCTGAAGGTTGCTTTTTGATTCATCTATTTATTCTATAAACACTTCTTGAATGTCTGACATCTGCCTTTGTAGGCTCTGGGGAAACAGTAGTGAGCAAAAGCAGTCCAACCTCTGCCCATGTAGAGCTTACAGGGAAGCAAGAAAGGGGTTAGGAGCAAGGCTCTGCGGCTCATGCCTGAGTTCAAATTCTGTTCCTCCCTGTCCCTTATCTCATGATCGGCTTTGGAGAAGCTACCTAACTTGGGGCTCCTTCTCTCTGTGGGGGTAGTAACAGTATCAAATGTATTGCTTTATTATGAGTTATTGTATGGAAGGTTCTTAAAAAAAGTGTCTGAAACTGCAAATGCTAAGTTAGAAATGCCTTTAAAACACTGAAATGAGTAAGTCAAGTGGGTGTTTGGAGCTAAGAGGAGAAGCTAAGATGGAGACTGTAGTTTATTTGCATATACAGATGACAATTTAAATTTAGGGCTTGGTTGCCATGTCCTACAGAAAGAGAAGAAGAAGAGCACCTGGATCCAAGCTTATTGGACTCACACTGTGCCTAGATTGAGGATAGGAAGACTGCAAAATAGGAAATAGGAGGAATGGGAGGCAAACCAACAGACTATGATGTCATAGCTACCAGAGATTGAGAATGGTTCAGGAATGGCATGCACAGCAGGTCTAAATGATGCTGCAAGATAAAGAAAAAAGAAGACAGGCAAGAGCCCTTT
>NW_027927543.1:0-225 GCF_054177405.1 Leptonychotes weddellii
AAGGACACTGACCACGGTGGCCGGCAGAGTGACCGCTCTGCCTACGTCACCCCTGATTTCCCTTCTGACCGTGACCGCTGTCATCCTGGTCATTCCTGGAGCCAGATTCAGGCTGCGGCAGGTCCGGACAGAGCTTCAGAGCCAGGTGAGCTGGCCCGGTGGGGGCCCGGGGGCCGCGTCTGAGGCAGGTCCCGGAGCCTTGGGGGCAGGAACAGAATCTCAGCG
>NW_027927544.1:0-225 GCF_054177405.1 Leptonychotes weddellii
CTGCATGGAGCACTGGGTGTTATACGAAAACAATGGATCATGGATCACCACATCAAAAACTAATGATGTATTGTATGGTGACTAACATAACATAATAAAATTTAAAAAATAAATAAATAAATCTTTAAAAAAATGTTTAGCATAATGCTTGTGACATAGTGAATGATCAACTAAAGATAATTCTATTTTAAGGGGCTTTAAGAAGGAAGCCTGGGGCCCAAAGGG
>NW_027927545.1:0-225 GCF_054177405.1 Leptonychotes weddellii
AGTTTTTCTCTTTTACCCAAGTACTATTTAAAGTGAAGTTTAAAATTTCCAAGTGAATAGATATTATTGGGGAATGGAGAATGATGGGAGTATTTAGCCTTTGTTGTTGATTCTACTTTTGTTGTTCAGATAATACTGGCTTGATTTTTTTTTTTTTTTGTGGCTAAATCTGTGGTCAGGTGTTTTTTTTTTTTTTTTTTATTCTTATGTTAATCCCCATACATT
>NW_027927546.1:0-225 GCF_054177405.1 Leptonychotes weddellii
TATGGTTTTTGGTGCTATTGTAAACGGAATCATTTCTCTAATTTCTCTTTCTACAGTTGCGTTGTTAGTGTATAAGAAAGCAACTGATTTCTGTGCATTGATTTTATTATACATATTCTTTGTGTGGATATATGTTTCCAGTTCTCTAGATGTAGAATTACTGGATCATACGGAAAGTCTATGTTTAATACAAAACTGTCAATCTGTTCTCCAAAAGTAACTACC
>NW_027927547.1:0-225 GCF_054177405.1 Leptonychotes weddellii
CTGTGTCTGTTTTTAATCCTTTAGCGCTGCCCGGAGTGAATTGACAGCAGTATCCTCCGAAGGACTCTCCAGTGCAAAGTGAGCTATGATGAATACATATATAAATATGTATCTGTACACACACATACATTGAAATTTGGGATGTTTGCTCTCAGGAGCACCCATGGGAATACACAGTTCCCTTGATACTGTTTGTAAAATCTTCTCATGGTAAGCTACTATATA
>NW_027927548.1:0-225 GCF_054177405.1 Leptonychotes weddellii
TGGGATAAAAGTATTGCCCATCAAACTTTTTTTTTTTTTAAAGATTTTATTTATTTATTTGACAGAGAGAGAGATAGCGAGAGCAGGAACACAAGCAGGGGGAGTGGGAGAGCGAGAAGCAGGCTTCCTGCCGAGCAGGGAGCCCGATGTGGGACTTGATCCCAGGACCCTGGGATCATGACCTGAGCCGAAGGCAGACGCTTAACGACTGAGCCACCCAGGCGC
>NW_027927549.1:0-225 GCF_054177405.1 Leptonychotes weddellii
TCTGGGATCTGGAGACAGTAGCCCTTGGAAGTGGAAGGAGGTGGCACGTGTCGGTGGTCTGACCCATTCTTGTCATCTAAATCTGTTTTTGTGAGTCATTAAGTACAGATGGAAATGACAAAGCCCTGCCCTCACCATGTGGCCTTCATCCCCACCCCGCCCAGAAGGGCATCTTGGTGAAACCCGCTCTGGAGACACCCGGGGGCCACACTGCTGGCTCAGTCA
>NW_027927550.1:0-225 GCF_054177405.1 Leptonychotes weddellii
TTGCCCACCTGCTGCACCACCAGCCGCCTGCTGCAGCCCTTGGCCTCCACGTGCACTTTGGAGCTCGCACTCAGCTTCTTCCCATCCTTGTGCCACGTCACCTCTGTCTGGGCCTGGGCCACCTCACAGCTCAGGGTGGCGCTGGCCCCCGCCTTGGCCTGCACCTCCCTGCGTGCTGGCTGCTCCTTGGCAAACACCACAGAGGGCTCTGGGGACAGAGAGGGA
>NW_027927551.1:0-225 GCF_054177405.1 Leptonychotes weddellii
TGTGACACTCTAGTTTTAAAAAAATGTAGCTGGAGCCTGACTCAGTACACCTTGATTGCTTAAGATAGTTCCACAAAAGAGGGGCGGAGCAAGATGGCGGAGGAGTAGGAGACCTGGATTTCGTCTACTCTCAGGAATTCAGCTGGATAGGGATCAAACCATTCTGAACACCTACAGACTCAACAGGAGATCGAAGAAAGGAATAGCAACAACTCTCTGAACAGA
>NW_027927552.1:0-225 GCF_054177405.1 Leptonychotes weddellii
GCATCTGAAGTGGGGAGACCCCTGAACCCGTGGGGTCTGCTAACTCCAGGTCGACACCCAGCTGGGGCCTGGGGAGTTGGAGCGCTGGTCCGTGTGGGGAAGCACGGAGGACAGGCTCCGCGTCACCAGTGTGCTGCGATAACTGGCAATGATGGAGGAGAAGCACTTAGGAGGCACTCAGGAGGTGCTCTGTGCACGAGAATCATGTCCTGCCATCACGCAGGA
>NW_027927553.1:0-1339 GCF_054177405.1 Leptonychotes weddellii
TGAAGGAGTGACAGCCCAGCCCTGAGAACACAGGGAACATGTGTCACTTGTCCACAAGGGTTTTGAGTTCTGAGGCTGGGGTCCCAGAATCAACATACTGATCAGCCTCAGCCACTGACTGGATCCCACAGATGGTCTGGGGCTGAGCTGCCCGTGGGGACAGGGACTCCCCCCTGGGGATTCCTGAGCTTCAGTCTCATCCCAGGAGACCAGATGTTCAGAGCCCATCCTGGCTGCCCTGGGGACAGGACCCCAGTCACACTAGATGTCTCCAGTTTTCCTATGGAGGAGTATTCTGCCTTCTGGACATTGTGACCCTGAGGATGGCGGGGTGAGCACAGGTTGACTCGATCTTCTGGAGGGACAGAGAAGCCTGGAATCCGCAGAGTCCCAGGCACACTATTCATTCAGAGGGAGGAGAGGGGTGTGTGTGTGTGTGTGTGTGTGTGTGTGTGTGTGTGTGTGTCCAAAACTGAGGCTACCTGAGCCCTGTCCCTCTTCTGACTTTGAAATACCCTGAGGGATGTTTCTCCATGGGGATTCTGTTTATATACTTCCTGCATCCTGACCCTGCATTTAGAGGAAAGGATCTCAAAGATTTTTACTGGAAAAGGACTTATTTAGGCCAGGAGGGCTCATATGAGAGCAAACCTATTCACCATTCACTGAATCAAGAGTCCAGGTCCTGTTGAGTGACAAGAAGTCTGTCAATTTTTTATCTCTGCAGACACAAGACCTACAACTGTGTGGTTTTCAGGTGTCTGGAAGCACAGGGTGGGGCGGGAGCATGCAGCCCCCTCCTTCTTGCCCTGACATCCCAGCCAGAACCACAGTCCCCCGTGTCTCCAGAGGTCCACCAGGGAGTGAGAACAAGATATTGCTGATGGTTTTGTGTGTGTGTGAATAAACACTACAGCCCTGGGCTTTAAATATCATAGAAAACTGGTTCTTGGTGAATCCTCTCCAGGGCATTGGAGCATAAGAAAAATAATGACATATCTTAAAATATGCAGGCCATCCTTTGTCTCTGGAGTCCTCTAAGACACCCCATGGCATCAGTTAATTCTGAAGGAGATAAAAATCAATAGACTCATGTGCAAATACCTAAAGTAGATAAATACATCCTTTTCAGGAAATGTAATTTTCATATTAAAGAGAATGACTGGGGGAGGCATGGGGGCAATGTGGATTGAGTGTCTGACTATTGGTTTGGCTCTGCTCCTAATCTCAGGGTCCTGAGGGGCACCCGGGTGTCTCAGGCAGTTAAACCTCTGCCTTCGGCTCAGGTCATGATCTCAGGGTCCTGAGCTCTAGCCCCGCATAGAGTTCCACACTGAGC
>NW_027927554.1:0-225 GCF_054177405.1 Leptonychotes weddellii
TAACCGACTGAGCCACCCAGGCGCCCTTTACTTTAGTTTTTTATTGTGGTAAATAGATATATAACAAAAATTTTGCCTTTTTCTTAAAAGATTTTATTTGAGCGAGAGCACGAGAGGGGGGCGAGGGGGGGGAGGAGAAGCAGACTCCCCGCTGAGCACTGAGCAGGGAGCCCCACGCAGGGCTTGATTCCAGGACCCCAGGATCATGACCTGAGCCAAAGGCAG
>NW_027927555.1:0-225 GCF_054177405.1 Leptonychotes weddellii
TTCATTTGAGACACAGAGAGAGAGAGAGAGAGAGAGCGCGAGCAGGGGGAGAGACGGAGAGGGAGAAGCAAGCTCCCTGCTGAGTAAGGAGCCCAATGTGGGGCTCGATCCCAGGACCCCGGGATCATGACCTGAGCTGAAGGCAGACGCTTAACCATCTGAGCCACCCAGGTGTCCCTCATTCTACTTTTTTTTTTTTAAAGATTTTATTTATTTATTTAACAG
>NW_027927556.1:0-225 GCF_054177405.1 Leptonychotes weddellii
AAGCTTCACAAATGACATGACATTTCAAGAGAATCCTGGTGGTTGACATATAATTGCAACTGTTTTAAGACCGTTTTCCTCTCAGCAAGAGATTGGCAAGGGCAAGAGATACAATTCTGGCCAATGGGACAAGAGTTGATGCCTGAAAACTTCAGGAGACTCCTCTCTCTAAAAAGTGACATAAGACAAAAAAAAAAAAACAAAAACAAAACTCCTTGCTACTGC
>NW_027927557.1:0-225 GCF_054177405.1 Leptonychotes weddellii
ATAAATAAAATCTTAAAAAAAAAATTGGCAGCCCAGAAAAAGAGGAACAGTGCCACACCCTGTGAGCCAGGCTGACCTGCAGTATCAGCTGGGACTCCTTGTGGGGTCCCTGATGAGGAAGGAGGGTTGGGGGTCCTGCAGGTTCACACATGGGGGCTCTGCAACCGAGGACCCTGGGGTCTGGATATTGAAGTGACACGTGAATACCCACAGGCAGAGAAGGCC
>NW_027927558.1:0-225 GCF_054177405.1 Leptonychotes weddellii
ATGTGCTCTTTGGTTGACTGAGGATTGGGTCTAATGGGCCACCATGGTCTAAATGCAAGAACCAGAAGGAGAGAGAAGGAAGGTCTTGCCTCTGGGGAAAGGAAGGGTTTCCCGGTGTTTTAAAAGGAGGTTCTAGATGGAGGGTATTATGTTGAGTGAAATAAGTCAAACAGAGAAAGACATGTATCATATGATCTCACTGATATGAGGAATTCTTAATCACAG
>NW_027927559.1:0-225 GCF_054177405.1 Leptonychotes weddellii
GTAATTTATTATGAATATTTTATTTGCCTATTACATTATACATGGGCATTATTAATAACAGTCTTTTAAAAAATTATGCTTAGAAATATGTTTATACTGTTTTTAAACATGGACTGGCAAGGTTCCTGTCCCATGGATGTATTTTAATTGGGTCTCAAGGGTGCTCCTGTGCTCTAGAGTAACATCCTTGAAAATATCTGTCTCCCAGAAGTGTGGGCCCCAGTA
>NW_027927560.1:0-225 GCF_054177405.1 Leptonychotes weddellii
GGGACAAAGTCCTGGGCTTTAAAACCGGGAAACTGAGGCCAGGGGCCTAGGTCCCAGAGCTGAGCCTGGCCCTGCCCCTCCCCTAGGGGCTCCCAAAGCTGCAACCCCGCCTACCCCCTGCTCCCTGCACACATTCACCCAGGGGCTCAGCTGAGGAGGGACCACGCCAGCCCTTCCTTCAGGGAAGCCAGGATGCAAGGTGGCCCCACCCCAGTCACATCTCCT
>NW_027927561.1:0-225 GCF_054177405.1 Leptonychotes weddellii
CTGGAGGAAATGCTGATCTTATGAATACACTTGACCTACTGCTTATGCCTCTACTGGATGAAAATCAAGGACCCACTGGTGTAGATCATGAGCTCACAACATGATTTCAAGGAACAGTAACAATACTGGATATAGCAAATGTGTAATTTTCTTCTGATATCCACAACAGTATCCAAAATAGGTTTTCCTTCATGATTTATTTGGCAGTGACATACGGAGGAAAAT
>NW_027927562.1:0-225 GCF_054177405.1 Leptonychotes weddellii
CAGCACGGCAGCATTGGTAACGCAAACCAGGCACATCGTTCAAATATTTACTGTTAGTATCGGAAGACTGATTTCCAAATGTCGGTGAGCATTCCGGATGAATCTTAGAATAAAAACCTCTTCCACCCAAATACAAACAACATGACACCCAAGGGATTTTGTCCTGCACTTACGACTTACAGGAGTACCTACGTACATATGCCACGACAAAGATGTACTGAGACG
>NW_027927563.1:0-225 GCF_054177405.1 Leptonychotes weddellii
TAACTGACTGAGCCACCCAGGTGTCCCTACAGTTACTATTAAAAAGAAAATAAAAATAAATCCTTATGATTCTATGTGTCTTTTTAAGATGATATGGACTGTGTTATAAGACAATAGCCATCAATACCACATAATGTGGAAGTAGTACTGACATTCTCAAAATCTCATCTTAATGTATTTAATATGTGGCTTGGAAAAGCAGTAATATAGTATTGAGCAGAATAT
>NW_027927564.1:0-1338 GCF_054177405.1 Leptonychotes weddellii
AAAGATTTTATTTATTTATTTGACACAGAGAGACACAGCGAGAGAGGGAACACAAGCAGGGGGAGTGGGAGAGGGAGAAGCAGGCTTCCCGCTGAGCAGGGAGCCCGATGCGGGGCTCATGACCCGAGCCGAAGGCAGACGCTTAACGACTGAGCCACCCAGGTGCCCCAACAATTCTTTTTTTAAAAAAAGATTTTCTTTCTGAAAAGAGAACAAAGGGGGCGCCTGTGTGGCGCAGTTGGTTAAGCGACCGACTCTTGGTTTTGGCTCAAGTCATGGCTCAGGTCAAGCTAAGGGTAGTGAGATGAAGCCCCGCACTGGGCTCCACACTCAGCCTGGGGTCCATTTGAGATTCTCTCTCCCTCTCCCTCTGCCCCTCCCACTCATGCTTTCTCTAAAATAAATAAATAAATCTAAAAAAAAAAAAAAACCCACGAAGAATGCAAAATAACAAAAAAGTTTGTAAAAAAAAAAAGCACATAGTCTTTGGGATAAGATTCTCATCTAAGTTTTTAAGAACTACCATTTATTCAGTTTACCTTTTTCAGGCATTAAGCCTTGCACTCTACGTGCACGGGCTCATTCAATCCTAAAGGCAGCCCAACAAAGTAAAAATTATCACTATTTTACTCATAAGAAAACTGAGCCCCAAGAAAGCTACATCATAAGCCAATGACTTGCAGCTAGGAAAGGGGCAGAGCCACAAGATGAGTCTCCTGAACTGCAGAGCCAGAACGCACTACTGTCTAATATAACTCAAAATCTACTCAATTACCAATGAGCAGGTGTAATGTCTAACCTCTCAGGTAACCCAGGCATTCCCCATGCCCCTCCCCCTGTCCCTAGAGGTGCAAGGGACATAACAGAAAAGTCAATTGTCATACAAACTGCAACTCTGAGGACAAGAATTTACCTAATTAAAAAACAAAAAAACCAAAACCAAAAAATGTACTCTCAGTTCTCTACAACAGTGGTTAACAAACTGCAGTCCCTGGGCAAAATCCAGCTCACCTCCTGTTTTTATAAATACAGCTTTCCTGGAATACAGCCATGCCCATTCTTCTACACATTGTAAATTATGGCTGGTCTTCGATACAAATGGCAGAGTAGAGTAGTTCTGACAGTGACTACAGGCTTTTACTTCCTGGCTTTTAACAGAAAAAGTTTGTCAACTCCTTCTCTGCATCAGTAAGACAGGCAACAGTGCAGATTATGAATTGATAAAGTAAGCCCCAATCTCATTTTAGCCAGTAGGATTCAGTGTCTGACATATCCAAACTTCTCTAATGTTTGTTTTAGGCAGAGATGACTTGCATTCTGGATATTTTTTCCTTTGTT
>NW_027927565.1:0-225 GCF_054177405.1 Leptonychotes weddellii
GCTCTCCCCTTGTGAGGCGTGTGTGTGGGGGGGTGACCCGTGCAACTTCCCTGGCTTCAGAGCCGGAAGTCCTGCATCCCGGAGCCTCTCTGAGCCGGGCGGACTTCGGACTCTGGTCACCCTAGAGTGTGCAGATGTGTGTGCGTGTGACCATGTGCACTCAGGGCGTGCGTGCATGTGTGCGTGCATCCAGGAGAGAAAGGAAAAGTGTCTCCTCCCGCAGGC
>NW_027927566.1:0-225 GCF_054177405.1 Leptonychotes weddellii
AAAAAAAGACAAAAAAAAAAGAAATTAAAAAAAAAAAAAGATAGGAGGCAATCAATAGATCCAGACCATGAGATCACCCAGATATTAGAATTAGCAGACTTGAACTTTAAAACAGCTAATAGATATGTTCAGTGACTAGCTTAAAGAAAATAATTATTATAAGTGAACCAGAGAGGAATCTCAGAGGATAAATTGGAACTTTTTTCAAAAGACTCAAGTTGGAAA
>NW_027927567.1:0-225 GCF_054177405.1 Leptonychotes weddellii
CAACTACAAGATCCCAGTTCTTGCAGAGGAGCTTATAGAAAATGCTTCTTGAGCTTACTTCTGTTTTGAAGTTTAAATACAGAATGACAGGACCATCAGACGATTGCTCAACAGGAGGGCTTTGAGAATTTGGCTTTTATAACCTTGAATTACAGCAAAAGGCAGAGGCCGCCACTCCAACTTAGGCAGAGATTCATTTCCCTGGTTTGCTCAGCTCAGAGCTGT
>NW_027927568.1:0-225 GCF_054177405.1 Leptonychotes weddellii
CAACTGGGCCCCAGGTGCCCAGGGTCCTAGTCAGTCCCCGAGGCTCTGGGCCCTGCTGCCAGCTCCCAGCCCAGGCCCTGGTCCTACATCCTCAGAGGGCTACTCCACAGAGCTGGCCAGACAAGTGAGCCTGCTCCTGGTCTAGCGCTGGTCTGTTCACCCATTTACTGAGAACCCACAACATTCTAACCGTAGGCTGGCTGCTGGGGATAGAGCAGAAATAAA
>NW_027927569.1:0-225 GCF_054177405.1 Leptonychotes weddellii
GTCGGCAAATCAAGCCACCAACAACGATTGCTTGTGCACCTCCCTTTATTGCTTCTGCAACGTCCTCAGATTTTCAGTCAGAATTCCAAATTAAGCTATTGTATCTGGAACCCAGCTTTCGAAACCCTGTCTTCAAATAGCGAGATTCGGCTCCCTCCCACACTGTGATGTGAAAATCTGAGTACAGGGAGCTCTAAAGAAGCAGAGCTCCCTTTGCTGAGGCCA
>NW_027927570.1:0-225 GCF_054177405.1 Leptonychotes weddellii
CAGTAGTGCAATTTCTGGGTCATACAGTAGCTCTATTTTCAACTTTTTGAGGAACCTCCATACTGTTTTCCAGAGTGGCTGCACCAGCTTGCATTCCCACCAACAGTGTAGGAGGGTTGGGAGGTATTTCTTGAATTTCTAGAATCTCTTGCCTTTATGTTGGGTCCAGGAAACAAACTGCCAACTGGATGCAGGAAGCTATTGTCTAAAGTAAGATTTGGCTGC
>NW_027927571.1:0-225 GCF_054177405.1 Leptonychotes weddellii
TGGGGGACAGAGGTCTCCTTGGCTGTCCACTCCCCCTGCCCTAGTAGAGGAAGCAAATGGCTGAAAACCCCACAAAACCTGCTGTTGCTCCATCCCCTGGGTTTCTCTGCCTAAACCCCTCTGGAAGCTCTCTCCACCCTGAAAGCCTGCCCTCCTGACAGTAGCAATACCACCTCCTTGAGGACTGGATGTAGGGCCAAACAACCTGAGCTTGTCCTGATTGGG
>NW_027927572.1:0-225 GCF_054177405.1 Leptonychotes weddellii
ATAAGCAAGTAAATAAAGGTAATCAGAAGTTTAAACTTGTGAACATATTTTTCTATTTAAGTTTGTAAAAGCATGTTTACCATATTTGTTCTGTTGTAGCTATTACTAAAGAAGACATTTCAGGGGCTGATGCTCAAGGTATAAATAGGCATAAAATTGTGCACAACCTTTTGCACAATAATACAATAGTTTTTTTTTTATTCTTATGTTAATCCCCATACATTA
>NW_027927573.1:0-225 GCF_054177405.1 Leptonychotes weddellii
GAAAGAAATTGAGGAAGACACAAAGAAATGGAAAAATTTTCCATGCTCATGGGTTGGAAAAATAAATATTATTAAAATGTCTATGCTTCCAAGCTGGTTCTTTGAAAGAATTAACAAGATTGATAAACCCCTGGCCAGACTTATAAAAAAGAAAAGAGAAATGACCCAAATCAATAAAATCATGAATGAAAGAGGAGAGATCACAACCAACACCAAAGAAATACA
>NW_027927574.1:0-225 GCF_054177405.1 Leptonychotes weddellii
CCCCATACATTACATCATTAGTTTTAGATGAAGTGTTCCATGATTCATTGTTTGTGCATAACACCCAGTGCTCCATGCAGAACGTGCCCTCCTCAATACCCATCACCAGGCTAACCCATCCTCCCACCCCCCTCCCCTCTAGAACCCTCAGTTTGTTTTTCAGAGTCCATCGTCTCTCATGGTTCGTCTACCCCTCCGATTTCCCCCGCTTCATTCTTCCCCTCC
>NW_027927575.1:0-1338 GCF_054177405.1 Leptonychotes weddellii
AGAGCTCTAAGAGGTCTCTGGGAGGTGATCAGGCTCCCCTTCCACCGCAGTGGGGGTGGGCCTGTCTGGGTCCTGGGGCCCATGGCCTTACCGGAATCTGACGTTGAGACCCGGTCCTCACCTGCCAAGTCTCCTCAAGTCCGGCGGGAAGAATGGAGCGGGGTTGTCCTGAGGCGACCGGGGCGGGAGACTGCCAAAAATTAGGCAGGGCGCACCTCCTCCATTTCAATCCCTCATTCAGTCACCGTCCCGCCGTTGCCCCCAAACTGGTGGCAACAATGGGCCAGCGTGGTTGGGTTTCCCGGTCAGGGAACCAAATGTTACGGAACCTGGACTGGATCGCCCGATGGAAGAACCAAGCAGCACCCGGAGATCTTGGAGGACAGGAGGTTCATTGAACGCTGGCGGGCTCAGAGGAGAGTGGTCTCCAAAGGTATGAGCCCCGAGCACAACCAAAGGGGACAATTTATACACTTCTACTTCCGCATACTTGGCACTTGTGGCGGAGCAAGGAGAATAACCTGGAAGAGCCCCGGGGCAAGGACTGGGACTCTCTCACTGGCTCGGTCGGCCATCTTAGGACACAGATTTTCCTTATGACTGAGGCCTCTCTTCCAGCTTGCAGGTAGCCACCTTCTCATTGTGCCCTCTTGTGGTCTTCATCTGTGTGTGCACATCCCTGGTCTCTGGGTATGTTAAAATCTCCTCTTTTTTGAAAAGCACCAGTCACATTGGATTAATGCCCCTCCCTTATGACATCATCTTAACTTACCTCCTTAAAGGCCCGATCTCCAACCAAATACAGTCACAGTGGGGGCTGGGGCTTCAACATATGAATTTGGGGTAACACAGTTCAGCCTATACCCTCCCTTTCTGCTTCTTTCTCTGAGACACAAACTTTATCACTAAGCCATTCTCCATGGGCCCAGTGTGGATTTGAGAAGGCCTGATCATGGTTTCCTGATGTGATTTTCTTTTTTTTTTTTAAAGATTTTATTTATTTATTTGACAGAGAGACAGCGAGAGCAGGAACACAAGCAGGGGGAGTGGGAGAGGGAGAAGCAGGCTTCCTGCCGAGCAGGACGGCGGGACAGTGACTGAATGAGGGATTGAAATGGAGAAGGTGCGCCCTGCCTAATTTTTGGCAGTCTCCCGCCCCGGTCGCCTCAGGACAACCCCGCTCCATTCTTCCCGCCGGACTTGAGGAGACTTGGCAGGTGAGGACCGGGTCTCAACGTCAGATTCCGGTAAGGCCATGGGCCCCAGGACCCAGACAGGCCCACCCCCACTGCGGTGGAAGGGGAGCCTGATCACCTCCCAGAGACCTCTTAGAGCTCT
>NW_027927576.1:0-225 GCF_054177405.1 Leptonychotes weddellii
TGAGAGACACAGCCCCTCAGGAAGTTGGGTGAGCACACAGAGGAAGCCAAATATTGATCTTGATTCTGGACCTGCTGCCGTGGTGGGTTGGGTGCCTGGGAGGAGGGGGGGCCACATCGGCCTCGGGGTGTCAGGGAAGGCTTCCGAGGGGGTGCCTTTGAGCTATGGTTTGAAGGAATGGAAGTGTTTGCTTCTTTCAGCTTCCTGCATCTCCTTACCAGGCCT
>NW_027927577.1:0-225 GCF_054177405.1 Leptonychotes weddellii
TATTTTTTTTATAAAGATTTTATTTACTTATTCATGAGACACAGAGAGAGAGAGAGAGACAGAGGCAGAGGGAGAAGCTGGCTCCCCGTGGAGCAGGGAGACCGATGCGGGACTCGATCCCAGGACCCTGGGATCACGACCTGAGCCGAAGGCAGACGCTTAACCGACTGAGCCACCCAGGCGTCCCGTATTTTGTTATTATTAAAATTTTTTTTATAAAAATTT
>NW_027927578.1:0-225 GCF_054177405.1 Leptonychotes weddellii
GCCTGGGTGGCTCAGTTGGTTAAGCGACTGCCTTCGGCTCAGGTCATGATCCTGGAGTCCCGGGATCGAGTCCCGCATCGGGCTCCCTGCTCGGTGGGGAGTCTGCTTCTCCCTCTCCCACTCCCCGTTTGTGTTCCCTCTCTCGCTGTGTCTTTCTCTGTCAAATAAATAAATAAAATCTTTAAAAAAAAAAAAAAAAAAGAATACATCCGACAAACTCCAATT
>NW_027927579.1:0-225 GCF_054177405.1 Leptonychotes weddellii
ATGTTTATACTACCAAAGGTAAAGGGTATATTCCGGCTGAAGGTGATCCAGTAAAATACCATGCTATTAGTAAGTTGCCGACAAAGTCAGAGTTGCAGCAAGCCAGTCTACAAGATCCTAAAGCCAAATCTGTTGTGCCTAAAAAGAAATACTCTGAGGTTTTTGGTGAGTTTCTATGTGATAAAGCCGCAGTAGATGACAAATTAATCGCCATTACTCCAGCGA
>NW_027927580.1:0-225 GCF_054177405.1 Leptonychotes weddellii
TTGAAATCTTGGGTAAATTCCTGACCTCTGTGAATAATTAGTGTCAGTTTTTTAAATAAAGAAACACAATTGCACTACTAATTATTTACCCCAAAGATACATAGTGAAAAGAAGGGGCACATGCACCCCAATGTTCACAGCAGCAATGTCCACAATAGCCAAACTGTGGAGGGAGCCAAGATGCCCTTCAACGGACGAATGGATAAAGAAGATGTGGTCCATATA
>NW_027927581.1:0-225 GCF_054177405.1 Leptonychotes weddellii
GATTTGCAGGTGTGATTAATCTGAGACTCACGCGGTGGAGAGTTCTGGATTAAACAGGTGAATCCACTGTAATCACTAGCGTCCTTTAAGAGGGAGGCAGGCAGCTCAGACTCTGAGGAGGCTTTGCGATCCTGGAGGTTGAGGGTCTGGGCGTCTCTAGCAGCCGAGAAGGTGGGGAAACCAGCCTCTCCCGTGAAGCCAGGGGAGGAACACGGGCCTTGATTT
>NW_027927582.1:0-225 GCF_054177405.1 Leptonychotes weddellii
GGGGGGTATTGAGGAGGGCACGTTCGGCATGGAGCACTGGGTGTTGTGCACGAACAATGAATCATGGAACACTTCATCTGGAACTAATGATGTAATGTATGGGGATTAACATAAGAATAAAAAAAAAAAAAAACAAATGTTCACAAAAAAAAAAAAATTAATGATGTACTGTATGGTGACTAACATAACATAATAATAATAATAATAAAGATGTCCTTCAATAAG
>NW_027927583.1:0-225 GCF_054177405.1 Leptonychotes weddellii
CATATGCTTGGGGGATGATTGCCAACATATATCTTGGGGTTTAGAAATAAAGGAGGTTTCCAAAGGAATTTTTATATGTTAAAGTAGACTCATAGGATTCTGGGGGTCAGGCAAAGATTGCCTTTTGCTCTTAGCAAAGCATGAACATCCAGGCAGCTGAGCTCCTAGAGGAATGTCACTCTGCCTCTTTTAAGGACTTTTTTTTTTTTTTTTAATTTTTTATTG
>NW_027927584.1:0-225 GCF_054177405.1 Leptonychotes weddellii
ACCTGTTCCTGCTCTGCGGTTCTCAATTTGAGGACACACCAGAATTCCCCTGGGGCTCAGTGAAACCCACATGGCTGGGCCCACCCCCAGCTTCTGATTCAGGAGGTCTGGGCTGGGGCCTGAAAATGTGCATTTCTGATAAGTTTCCAGGGGCGTGTCCGTGTTTAGCTCAGACTCCTGGTTGGGAACCAGCTTCTGAACCACAGAGAGCAAGACTAGACTGGA
>NW_027927585.1:0-225 GCF_054177405.1 Leptonychotes weddellii
TTGGCAGCATCCACAAGCCTGGGGCTGGCCTGATGCTTACTACCTTGGTTTCTTCCCAGTTACCTTGCTTAGGACCATATTCTGCTTCTAGTCCAGGGACTCTGTCCTAAGTCCTAGCTCAGAGTTTAGGGATAACATCTATGCTTGGTAAACTCTCTCCCTGGGGCTGAATCCACCTCCCCACAGCCTGTCTGCTTCCTGGGGCCTCTGCTGAACATGCCGTAG
>NW_027927586.1:0-1338 GCF_054177405.1 Leptonychotes weddellii
AAAAAAAAAAAGATGGAAAGCAGACGTCCTTATACAACTGCCGTTGTGCCTTTTTCATATAATAAAAAGGAAAAGTTGGTGATATATTTACGTTGAATGTTTGGTAATAACAAACTCCCATGGTTACTAGATATTTGGATGTGTCCTTGACTTCTGATCTTACCTTTACAGGAGTCACTTTTTCTCCTTCCCCTGTTTTCCTCTGCAAGAACAGCCTTTAAATTCTTTGACTCCTGCAACAATAGTCAATGAAAATGCATGGTAGTCCTAAAAAAAGGCTTGGTGATAACTTTCCAGAGAAGCCATAACTCCCAGGAGCCATCACTGCCCATTTGGAAGCTCCAAACAACTAGGTCCACCGATTTCAGGATCTTCAGGATGATTCATTCACCTCCATGATATATTTCATCTGCTTCATGTAGCCTAAAGTTCCACTTAATGCTTCTTCCAAGACTTTGATGCTTAATCAGTATCAGTCCATTGGAGAGAGGAAACCCTCTAAGTTTATGTAATTCATTGCTGAAATTGCTACCAAGTTATGAAGTACACCCATAGGGGGCAGGAAGCGAACTTCACTAACCTGCTGGATGTTGGCCCTACACAACCTAGGCAACTTGATAGCTAAATGAATTTACACCCAAGAGGGAATTTGTTAACTTTTTTGAAAGGAGATGTTACCAGGGCAAAAGAGGGCTACAGAAATAATAGGAAAAAGGCAAAGACATAAAATGAAGAAGATAGTCTCTGCAGGATGGAAAACATACAAACTAAATGAATTTTTTTTCCTGAATTTCTGAAGCCATTTCTATCCTTTCTTGCCAGTTTTCACTAATTTCTCAGGGCACTTTGCTCAAAGGTCAGACTGGAGCTCCTTGGGATACTTCATGACCAAACAGTTTCTGTAATCTGTTTGAGCTGATACTGATGTTTTTCCTGCTTCCTCCCAAGTAAAAAATCAGGGAATCCCTGACTTTAGCACAGATGATGGCAACAAGTGCTACCAGAAGACAGGGACACTGAATATATACTACTTGATAAATAACAGAGGACATATAGTTGGTGTAGGGGGGAGACTAGCATAGTTGAAATGCTCACTGGCCACAGTGTCTGGAAAATTATAAAGAAGGGCAGTTATACATGCAAGAAAGCAGGTAAGTGGGGCACCTGGGTGGCTTAGTCGTTAAGCATCTGCCTTCAGCTCAGGTCATGATCCCAGGGTCCTGGGATCGAGCCCCTCATCTGGCTCCCTGCTCCACGGGAAGTCTGCTTCTCCCTCTCCCAGTCCCCCTGCTGTGTTCCCTCTCTCGCTGTGTCTCTGTCAAATAAATAAAATATTGG
>NW_027927587.1:0-225 GCF_054177405.1 Leptonychotes weddellii
CTCTTTTTTAACCCTGCTCCCATTTCAAATAAATTCGTATTTCCCAACCTGTGTTTCTAAGTCACTTCTTAACTTTTATTTTCTTTTTATAGATTTATGCCCCATACTAGCCCATTTTTCACTCTATTCGATTTTATCTTGCTATATATGTAAGTTCTGATTTCTTTACAATTTTAAGATATAGCGTCTTCTAACACACAACCAAAAATCAAGCAGGAACAGGAA
>NW_027927588.1:0-225 GCF_054177405.1 Leptonychotes weddellii
TCCCCACATAGGTTAGCAAGAGAGCCCCCCTTCCTCCATTAGTCTGCTTTCTTTTCCGGTTAGCCAGTTTACCACCTGACATTATATTTTTATCTGCCTATTTACTTCTTGCCCCCCTCCCTCCAATGCAAGTGCCAAGAGGGTAGAGTTCATGCCTGCTTTGTGCACTGCTGAATCCCTATCTCCCCCTGGAATGGTCTTGGCACATAATAGGTGCCCATCAAT
>NW_027927589.1:0-225 GCF_054177405.1 Leptonychotes weddellii
AAAAACCTCATTAGTGGGGCACCTACGTGGCTCAGTTGGTTAAGTATCTGACTCTGGTTTCAGCTCAGGTTGTGATCTCAGGGTTGGGAGACTGAGCCCTGCATCAGGCTCCACACTCAGCGGAGAGTCTGCTTGAGATTCTCTCCCTCTCCCACTGCCCCTCCTCCCCCTCAAATAAATAAATAAATCTTTAAAAAAACACTGGGACAAGTCCCACAGGAATTT
>NW_027927590.1:0-225 GCF_054177405.1 Leptonychotes weddellii
GGGAGGCACATCAGCTAATTCCCCAAAATGTAAAGTTGCTTGTGTTTTGGGTTTTTGAAATCAAGAAAACGTGTGTTTCCCAGGGGCCCAGATAACAAGGTCCCCCGAACTCCAAGTTATCAGCAGATTCTTACAAAACGCCCCTATCAGAGGGGAAATGGCTAAGCAGGCACTCTGGGGCAGGCTATGCAGCAGCCACCCAGACTGCACCAGGATCTAAGGAGA
>NW_027927591.1:0-225 GCF_054177405.1 Leptonychotes weddellii
CTCAAATAAATAAAAATAAAATCTTTAAAAAAAAAAAAGTAGCCTCTTGCCATTTGACTTTTACTTTCAGTGATAAATCACTGTTACATCCAATGCTTTCTCTGGTGGCCCCATTTAGAAGAGAGTTGAGCATGATACATAGGACAGCTTCTGTCATCTCTGCATGTTCAAACAATCTAAGTACAATCAACTGAGATCGATTTTCTGGTTAACGATGAAAAATTA
>NW_027927592.1:0-225 GCF_054177405.1 Leptonychotes weddellii
TAATAAATAAATAAATAAAATCTTTAAAAAAAAAAAAGTATATTCTTTCAACTATCAAATTACAGATCATGCATTTAAAACTCTAAATGATGTTAATGTATCTTTTCCAAAAAGAAGAAAACTTCTATAAAATATGGAGAAATTTTTATTTTTTTATTTTTAATATTTTTATTTATTTATTTGAGAAAGAATGAGAGTGTGAGAGATCACAGAGGGTGAGGGAGA
>NW_027927593.1:0-225 GCF_054177405.1 Leptonychotes weddellii
CTGGGACTCCAGGATCATGACCTGAGCCGAAGGCAGTTGCTTAACCAACTGAGCCACCCAGGCGCCCCTCAACGTGGATTTAAAACACAAACATACCAAGATATTCAAGTGCATGTGGAAGGGGGTGGGGGCAGGGTGTGTGTGTATGGGTGTATGGGAAACATAAGGGGTGTAGTCACTAGGTTACCTCCAAAAAAAATGATCCACTTTTTAACCTTAAACCGG
>NW_027927594.1:0-225 GCF_054177405.1 Leptonychotes weddellii
TGTCCCCATTGACACTTCTGGAGTATAAAATGTCACTAGACCCAGCTTACCTCTGTAATCCTGTCCTGGGTTACTGTGCAGCATTGTAAAGTTACTTATCGTCATATCTCTGATATTGTGGATATTCATAATGATAGTTGAAGTTTTCAGGATACCATCCCTGCATACAAACAAAACGAAAGGGACAGTGGCAGAGAAATGAGACAATGACCTGCAAATATTTCA
>NW_027927595.1:0-225 GCF_054177405.1 Leptonychotes weddellii
CCTAGGGTCACAGCACACGGCAGCCTACTCTGCCCTGAGGACACATGTGCCCACTGTTAGTACACAGTGCCCAGGAGTCAATGCTGGTCACCACCAGGCCCAGCCATATTAGCATTTGATCCTTCCTGCGTGCAGCACGGGGAGCTGAGCCCAGGGACCCTCCCAGACACAGGCAGGAGCGCGGGCATGCCGTCCGGCCCGGGCTGTGCCCGCTCGTTAGGGCGT
>NW_027927596.1:0-225 GCF_054177405.1 Leptonychotes weddellii
TTTTTCCCCTCATTAGCAAAAGTAGCTTACAACTAGTGACAAATTTTATCAGGTCCATTATGATCCTCAAACTTTTTTTTTTTTTTAAAGATTTTATTTATTTATTTGAGAGAGAGAGAATGAGAGAGAGAGAACACATGAGAGGGGATAGGGTCAGAGGACGAAGCAGACTCCCTGCCGAGCAGGGAGCCCGATGCGGGACTCGATCCCGGGACTCCAGGATCA
>NW_027927597.1:0-1130 GCF_054177405.1 Leptonychotes weddellii
GTGCCTTCTCCTTTGGTAAGAGTGTTTTGAGATTTAGTCATTCTTCTATTCCTGGTACAGACAGGGAGATACCCTTACAAACAGATTTTCTTTATCTGTGTACATTTCACTCACCAAATGGCAATCTCTACTCCGTATTCAGAGATTCTCCTGTGTCTTCAGGTTCTTAAAATTAATAAGCCCTAAATAATCCTTGGGCCAAAGAGGCATATTTGGGGTGGCGTATTCTGCTTCCTTCACATGGATGCACTCTAGTTTGCTTATGGATTCATCTATTGAGGTACCTCCTGATTTCTGTCAGATTTTAACCACTAGACGTAGAGCTGCTGTGCATAACTGCATTGGAGTTTTTGTTTGGAAATAGCTTTTCAAAGCAGCTGTCTAAATACTAGAAGCATGACTGTTGGATCCTAAAGGTGAGACTTATCTAGCTTTGGAAAAAAACTGCCCAACTGTCTTCTGAAGCAGCGGTAGGTTCATTCCCCCAGCGTGAAGGACGGTTGCTGTCATTTCTCACCTTCCAGCAATTGGTATTCTTGTTTTTTGTAGTTTAGCATTTGTAATAGGTGTGCAGCACTATGTCACTGTTGTTTAAATTTGTAATTTCCTAATGATAGCGGATGTTGAGCATACTTCATGTGCTTATTATCTGTACATCTTCTTTGTCCAGACGTCATTCAGATATTTACCCATTATCAATTAGGTTATTTCCTTTTTGTTGATTTCTGAGAGTTTTTTGTATATTTCGAATACAAACTCCTTATCAGATATGTGTTTTGCAAATATTTTCTCCCAGCATGTGACTCGGCTTTTAGTTTTCTGAGCAAGATCTTTCACAGAGTAGAAGTTTTAATTTTAGGAGGTTCATGTTATCAATTTTTTTCTTTTGTGGATTGGCCTTTGGTGTTGTGTGTTAAAACTCCTCACCAAGACTAAGGTCATGTAGATTTCCCTTTATGTTTTCTTTTTGATATTTTGATAGTTTTGCATTTTAAATTTATCTACAATTTTGAATGAATTTTGATACAAGTTTTTAAGTTTGTATCTGCATTTCATTTAAGTACATATAGTTTCCAAGTAATTGTTCCTATTTCTGGAGATATCAGGGCATACTGGGCTCGATTTCAGTG